>NC_074696.1:38157021-38457021 GCF_029448725.1 Salvelinus fontinalis | reverse complement strand
GGACAAAACTTACCGATACCGATATATTTGCCGATTTATTTTTTGACAGCAGGGAAATTAAAAAGTGACATTTTTCCACACCAAGTTCTCCGAAATTGCCACAAATGTTGATTTCTTACATTGTGGCAATAATGAAAATGAGAATGGCCCCTTGATATCAGATAAGCATTTACTTTTTTATTTTACCTTTATTTAACTAGGCAAGTCAGTTATTAAGAACAAATTCTTATTTTCAATGACGGCCTAGGAACAGTGGGTTAACTACCTTGTTCATGAGATTCACTTTTTTACATTCCATTTATTGAATATCGGTCATCGGTAGAATCATCGTCCAATATCAATATGCCTGTAAAAGGCTAATATCATCCGATAATATAGATTAAACTATGTACATCGGTTAGGCTCTCAAGTGATTATTTATCTTCCCACTTGGAGAGGTTAGAGGTAGCACAATATGACCGAAGTAAGCAACCCAGAATGGGCTTAAGTAGAAGAGGTGTCTTTAAAACAAAACAAAATATGAATGTATTTGAGCATCCTTGAAAAAGATATGGAAATAAATTCCAACCGATATTCTAGTTTGTTCCACAAAGTTTGAATAACCAAGCACATGGACTAATAGTAAGGCTTGCAAACATTTCCAATTGTGACTATTCATCATTTTCTCTCTTTATCCAGGTCAGGAATTCCTCCAGCTTCTATTCAAGCTCACTGAGAGCCCCAGACCAGTATACCTCCTCCACCAAACTTTAAAGTTGGCTCTATGCATTGGGGCAGGTAGCATTCTCCTGGCATCCAACAAACCCAGATTTGTCCGTTGGACTGTCAGATGGTGAAGCGTGATTCATCACTCCAGAGAACACGCTTCCACTGCTCCAAAGTCCAATGGTGGTTCGCTTTACACCACTCCAGCTGACGCTTGGCATTGCGCATGGTGATCTTAGGCTTGTGTACGGCTGCTCGGCCATGGAGAGCAATTCCATGAAGCTCCTTACGAACGTTGGTTACAGAAGCAGTTTCGAACTCGGTAGTGGGTGTTGCAACCGAGGACAGACGATTTTTACGTGCTACGAACATCAGCACTCGTCAGTCTCTTTCTGTGAGCATGTGCGGCCAACCACTTTGCGGCTAAGCCGTTGTTGCTCCTAGACGTTTCCACTTCACAATAACAGCACTTATAGTTGACCGGGGCAGCTCTAGTAGGGCAGAAATTAGACAAACTGACTTGTTGGAAAGGTGCCATCCTATGACGGTGCCACGTTTAAAGTCACTGAGCTCTTGAGCAAGGCCATTCTACAGCCAGTGTTTGTCTATGGAGATTGCATGGCAGTGTACTCAAATTGTATATACCTATCAGCAACGGTGTGGCTGAAACAGCCAAATCCACTAATTTGAAGGGGTGTCCACATACTTTTGCTTATACAGAGCATTCGGAAAGTATTCAGACCCCTTCACTTTTTACACATTGTTACGTTACAGCCTTATTCTAAAATGTATTAAATTGTTTTTTTCCCTCATCAATCTACACACAATACCCCATAATGACAAAGCAAAAACAGCTGTGTTGTAAAAAATGTATTAAAAATACATTAAAAAATATAACATTTACATCAGTATTCAGACACTTTACTTAGTACTTTGTTGAAGCACATTTGGCAGCGATTACAGCCTCGGGTCTTTTTGGGTATGTCACTACATACTTGGCACACCTGTATTTGGGGAGTTTCTCCCATTCTTCTCTGCAGATCCTCTCAAGCTCTGTCAGGTTGGATGGGGAGCGTCGCTGCACATCTATTTTCAGGTCTCTCCAGAGATGTTCGATTGGGTTCAAGTACGGACTCTGGCTGGGCCACTTAAGGACATTCAGAGACTTATCCCGAAGCCACTCCTGTGTTGTCTTGGCGGTGTGCTTTGGGTCATTGACCTTTTGGAAGGTATAACCTTCACCCCAGTCTGAGGTCTTGAGCGCTCTGGAGCAGGTTTTCATCAAGGATCGCTCAGTACTTTGTTCCACTCATCTTTCCCTTAATTCTTACCAAAGAGTTCAGTCTTGACTTCATCAGACCAAAGAATCTTGTTTCTCATGTTCTGAGAGTCCTTTAGGTAACTTTGGGGAAACTCCAAGCGGGCTGTCATGTGCTTTTTACTGAGGAGTGGCGTCCATCAGGCCACTCTACCATACAGGCATGATTGGAACTCTGGAGCTCTGTCAGAGTGACCATCGGGTTCTTGTTCACCTCCCTTGCCAAGGCCCCAATTGCTCAGTTTGGTCAGGCAGCCACCTCTAGGAAGAGTCCTGGTGTTTCCAAACTTCTTCCATTTAAGAATGATGGATGCCACTGTGTTCTTGGGTTCCTTCAAATCTGTAGAAATGTTTGGTACCCTTCCCCAGATCTGTGCCTCGACACAATCCTGTCCCGGAGCTCTATGGACAATTCCATCGAAATCATGGCTTGGTTTTTGCTCTGACATGCACTGTCAAGTGTGGGACCTTATATAGACAGGTGTGTGCCTTTCCAAATCATGTCCAATCAATTGAATTGACCACAGGTGGACTCCAATCAAGTTGTAGAGACATCTCAAGGATGATCAATGGAATCAGGATGCACCTGAGCTCAATTTCGAGTCTCATAGCAAAGGATCTGAATTATTTTGTAAATAAGGTCTGTTTTTTTTTTTTTTTTATCTAAAAACCTGTTTTTCGCTTTGACATTACTGGGTATTGTGTGTAGATTGATGAGGAAAATGTTTTATTTAATCAATTTCAGAATAAGGCTGTAACGTAACAAAGTGTGGAAAAAGTGAAGCGGTCTGAATACTTTCCGAATGCACTGTTTAGTGTACATTCAGCCTCTTACGAATTGAAGGAAATTAATGAAACACAGAGACGAAAGATACTTTATTTTGTTTATTTTTTAATTGGTAGCTTTTGGGGGGAATCCTGGCTTCCCTTGGCAACCATGAATACACGCCACTGCCTATTGGTAGATGAAAAAATATATTTCAAAAAGCAGACAATGAATATCCCTTTGAGCATGGTTTAGTTATTAATTACACTTTGGATGGTATATCAATACACCCAGTCACTACAAAGATACAGAGAGGAAAGAAACTGCTCAGGGGTTTCACCACTTTAAAACAGTTACAGAGTTGAATGGCTGTGATAGGAGAAAACTCAGGATGGATCAACAACATTGCAGTTACTCCACAATACTAACCTCATTCAAAAGAAGGAAGCCTGCACAGAATATTCCAAAACATGCATCCTGTTTGCAACAAGGCACTAAAGTAATACTGCAATAAATGTGGCAAAGCAATTCACTTTTTGTCCTGAATACAAAGTGTTATGTTTGGGGAAAGTCCAATACAACACATTACTGAGTACCACTCTCCATATTTTAAAGCATAGTGGTGGTTGCATCATGTTATGGTTATGCTTGTAATTGTTAATAAACGTAATGGAGCTAAGCACAGGCAAAAATCCTAGAAAAAAACCTGGTTGAGTCTGCTTTCCACCAGACACTGGGAGATGAATTCAGCTTTCAGCAGGACAATAACCTAAAACACAAGGCCAAATCTACACTGGAATTGCTTACCAAGAAGACAGTGAATGTTCCTGAGTGGCCGAGTTACAGTTTTGACTTAAATCTGCTTGATTATCTATGGCGAACATTGAAAATGGTTGTCGACCAAAGACCAACAACCAATTTGACAGAGCTTGAAGAATTCTGAAAAGAACAACGGGCAGATGTTGCACAATCCAGGTGTGCATAGCTCTTATCGACTTAGCCAGAAAGACTCACAGCTGTAATCGCTGCCAAAGGGGATTCTAACATGTATTGACTCAGTGGTGTGAATGAATAAATGAGACATTTCTGTATTTAATTTTCAATAATAATTTGCACCAAAAAAAAAAGATGTTTTGTCATTATGGGGTATTGTGTGTAGATAGGTGAGAGAAAAATCGATGTAATCCAATTTGAATTCAGACTGTAACAGAACAAAATCTGGAATAAGTCAAGGGGTATGAATAATTTGTGAAGCCATTGCAACTTATGAATACCTCATGAGCTCAACTGTCAAGAAAAACAAATCACATTCCTCAACAAATAAGTCCTCTATAAATATTTTGAATTGCATGAGAGGCATCAATGTATCTAGTCTAAATAGCAGCTTTTCTGTGTTGGAATGGTGTGGGTGTACCCCAACAACAGAATGGTGTGGGCGTATACCGGTCATTAAAAATATTCATGCAAGTAGACCGCTGATTTGAGATACAAGTTTGATGTGGGTTCAACCACATTATTTGGGTACGAGTTAACAGAATATGAACTTTTAAAAGTGAGATTTTCACTGGACAGTTACTTTAACTTGCTCATCAACATGCTTTTTAAAAGACAGCTTATGGTCTATCCAGATGCCCAGATATTTGTAAGCAAGAACATGATCAACATAAGCTTAAATCATTAGTCTTATTTTTTTATGCGCTCTAGAAAATGACATATACTTAGCTTTACATGTATCATGGATGGTCAGTCCTTGCATCCATAGCTCTGTCTATGAATTTGAAAGAGGTAGCATTTCTCCAGTCCCATCCCTCATCGCTTTACAAAAAAGTGGCAGGGTTTTGCTTAGTTATTATTTAAACAACAGATTTCCCCTTAAACTTCTTAAACCAGAAAGACCAAATCTACTCAAACAATCCTAAAACAAAGTAACTGCTGTAGTAAGCTTTTCAGATCCAAAAAAGGCTTATTTTCTTTCTCTGACTGAGGAAAAAATAAAAGTGGCTGGCATTAGCTTGGTTGGAGATTTCCTAATAACATGCCACAGCTATGACCAGAAATTACTTTTTTTTGTAGCAGGTTAGGAGAACTTACACAGCAGGTTACGAGAATTAATGTAGCCGGTTAGGAGAATTAGGTTAAGGTTAGGAAAAGGGTTAGGGTCAGGGAAAATGCTCTCCTAACCTGCTAAGAAAAGTAACTTACAGTCGTAGCTGTATCGAAGTGAGATTCCTTAAAAACACGCCACTTCGATTCTGATATGACCAGAAGTGACTTTTTAGTCACAGGTTATGAGAACTTATGCAGCAGGTCAGGATATGTAACGTTTCAAGTTTTATTAGCATGATTAGAAGAATTAGGTTAAGGTTAGCGAAAATGCTCTCTACCTGTTACGAAAAGTCACTTCCGGTTATAGCTGTATTTAGGGAGTCCCGTATCGAAGTGCCGTGTTTTTAGGCATCCTCACTAGCTACCACAGCCACAGTCATAAACCCTGCCCATTTCTACAATTCATCTTCTTCAGAAAAAAGAAGAAACCTGCACACTGCTCTTTATTAAGCTCTGACGAAGGCCTTGAAGCCGATACGTAAAGCTTATTAAAGAGCAGTGGTACTATCAAGAGCAGTGTGCGGGTTTCTTCTTTTTTTCATCTTATTCAACTGTTACCATGCACCTGCAACAAAGATAGCTCAGATGTGCGAGTGCCTTTTGAATGACAATTTATCTTCTTAAAATCTCATTTTAAACCGAACCCTAACCAAAAGGACGTCCAGACAGCTTGACAACCATAGGAAGCATTGGAGTCAACGTCCTCCTATAGTTCCTCCCACCAGCCTCCACTGCTACAGTTGTTGGTTCTTAAACTAACGATTTTTTTTGCCATATTAGCATTGACATGAAATCAATCAAAACACCTCAAAACAAGACATGGTATCAAGAACAGATGAAACTAGCTACTTACGATTTCCAACATTGCAGTTTCTTGTCGTTAGCTATCTGATCATCCAGAATCACTACAACACACTGACTTCTGCCCCATTGAAGCGTCCCATCGTTTTCGTGACTGGTAAACGGCCTATCGTCATTTATTCACCATCTTTGATATCTTTTAGGTCTTGATTTATTTTGTATTCGTATAGTATTGCTTTTTTACAGCAGGTGGCAGTAGTGCGCTGTCTTTGAAAACGTAGAGAAGCTGTTCGTCTTGCAGGTGCACCGCACTATGTTCTTTCTCCCATCATGCGTTGCGGTTTGACGCTCCTCAGAGGACACGGCAAGAGGTCAATTTATCAGACATTTAGCGCAGAGGTAGGCCTTCTTTCTTAGCTAATAAAATATTGTTGTTCTGTGAACTAAGATGCGCGACATTTTGAACAATCGATCTTGTGTCGTCATTAACAGTCATACAGAAGTGAATAATAGGTTTATGTGGCTGTTTGGCTAGGAGACGACTAACGTTAGCTAGCTACAGATTGCTATAAGCACACCTGTGCTAGTCTATATTTATGAGCTAGCTAACTAGTTTATTAAGAGTGAGATGGCTAACAATCTCGTCTTGCATGTTAACTAATTTAGTCAAATTACTCAACTTTCCATTTACCTCTAGTTGGATAGCGATGTCTAGTTAGCATAGCTAGTTTAGCTAGCTCTACACATTATCTGCCAAGTAGCTTGCTAGTACTTTGACATTGACTCAATGCATTGCCAATGCACTAGTACCCAGCGCCAGCTAGCTACGTCGGACGTAGAAAAGCTGTAACGTTAGGTAGTTAGTTGTATCCCTCAGTGAATAGTTTTGGGCAGTTTAGAACACTGACGAGGGATGAATTCACTGAGGTTTGCAAGTGTTTTGGGTGATTGTCGGGGTTTATTTGTATTGTTGATGTGGTGTGTCTATCGGCTGTGTCCTGTAGTACAATTTTGCTGTTTTATTGATTAATTTAATTATTCAGTTTGTTCTGAGCACCATTGCGAATGAGACCCTGGTCTAAATTGTGCTACCCTGAATAAATACATGTGAAAAAAAATAATGTCTTGTGAAAACTGGCATAAGCGCAGTTATTGCAGGCCAAGGGTAGGAGCTAGGTCATGTCTTGACTGATTAATCAGGCTGTGGTACACAATTAATTGGTGTATATACAGCATGAAACATTTGTGGACAAAATCGTATAAATGTAATTTACAAGCCAGAATGTTGAATAAAATAAAATTGAGCTTTACCGGTTGTCTGCGGTTTGTCCTGAATATTCTCAAATTTGAGTATGTTCAAATGTAATTTCATTCTAGCTTGTAAACAACATTTACATGATTTTGTACACATGTCTCAGGCTGGATATACATATTAAGTGTGTATTACAGCCTGATTAATCACACTAGGACATGTCAATTGGGTCCATGTTTAAGGAAGTAGAATTGGACTACAAGCTGCTAGCCTGATTTGAATTGCAAGTATTCCGATGTCATTTTAGGCAAGGATGATTGTGATTATGCAAATTGGTTGAGATTTGTGTTATTCAATGTTTTGATTAGTATGAGTGTTTTGCAGATTGAAATCAGTCAAAATGTCTGACCTAATTGAAGAGAAGATCAAGAACTACAGAACGGCTCCTTTTGATGCCCGGTTCCCCAACACCAACCAGACCCGAAACTGCTTCCAGAATTATCTGGGTAACAACCACCACACTCTCTACCTTGTTGTTTGCCATTCAGAGCCGTACACAGAGATGTTTAGGCCTATATGGCTCTGGTGCTGTTGTCCTTTCAAACCATAGACCTTATTCAAACTGGATATTCAAATACTTTTATACATCTCTCAGGCATCTCATACATTCACAGCCAAAGTTATTTTCTATGCTAAACCAATGTATGCTTAAATAAGGGTTTTTGAAGAATTAATCCACTTCGGCTAGGGTTGGCAGTCATATAACATGTGACAAGGGGTACTCTGTTGGTCGATTTAGGTCACGCTGTGAATAAGGTCCACAGCATTGATTATCATCCAAAACACCATGACATGGCTATCATTACATTCACCCAATATGTCTTGCAGTTACAATGATAATAGTCCCCATGTTATTGAGTCAGACCCACTGTGGGTGGTTGCCATGGCACTTGCTGAATTCAACTTGAGCTTTAACCAAAGCAGGTAATGCTATAGCCAGGTTGATGTCCGTCCGTGACAGTTCACTTATTTAAATTGTTTCACTTGCTCGAATGGCTTTTGCTGCGTTGATTCTGGTACCTGCGTGAATGCTTAGTTAACTAACCCAAATACAGAATAGTCTCTCTCTCGCTGTTTAGTTTTTTCCCTATTTGTGATTCATGTTTTGGTTTTATTTAGGCCATTTGTTAATTTACAAATGAATGTACAGTTGTGTAGCCTAGTACAATGTGAACACCTTAATTGTCAACTGACATTTACAACTGCCACTCACCATAATGAGACCTCATCTAGTCAGATTGCTATTGACTACTATTGTTATTTGAATACTTGAACGATCCTTGTGTATTAAGTGTAGAATACTGGCACTTAATGGGCTAAATGTTATGAAAATATTCCCTTGGTCAGTTCATATGCATTGACGTTATTCTACACATATGTCCCTTCTTCCGTCCAGACTTCCACAGATGTAACAAGGCTCTGTCCGACAAAGGCCAGGACGTGGCACCCTGTGACTGGTACCAGAGAGTCTACAAAAGCCTGTGTCCCTTGAGCTGGGTATGTGTCACTAGTTAAATGGTTCTCTCTGTTGAACACTAATGTATATGCACCCCTGAAGAGACTTGTATTTAAATCAGTGGTGCCAGTCATCAAGTAATGCAAGGTTAAAGGTGATGTGGCTGGTTAGTAGTTTCAAGACAAACTCCCCCTCTTCTTTTCTCAATTGTCATCTGTTATGTCATTTTGTTGTCTGCCATGGGACATTTACTGAGTTTCTCTCTCTCTTGCTCCAAGGTGGCAAAATGGGACGATCAGGTTGAAGCTGGAAGTTTCCCCGGGAAAATCTAAATGGACACACTCCATGACTTCTTCCACTGATCTCGTGTCCTTTCCCCCGACTTCCCTTATGCACATCTTAATGTCTCTGTCAAGCATTTTGATGTTTCTGTAAAAATGACTAATAAATATTTTAATGTTGTGATGATATTTGGTCATGCTGACTTTGGTGGTTTAGTGTTGGACAGTCCCATAAATTAATCCACAAGACAGGATAGGTTGGTATATTTAAAAGGTACAATATAATTTAGTAAACTAATTGCTGACATTAGGTTGGACGTACTGCCAAATTCTCTAAAACAACGGAGAGAAATGGTAGAGAAATTAACATTCAATTCTCGGCAACAGCTCTGGTGGACATTCCTGCAGTCTGCATGCCAATTGCCAAGTGTTGTGACAAAACAGCACATTTTAAAGTGGCCTTTTATTGTACCCAGCACAAGGTGCACCTGTGTAAGGATCATTCTGTTTAATCAGCTTCTTGATATGCCACACCTGTCAGGTGGATGGATTATCTTGGCAAAGGATACATGCTCAATGAACAGATTTGTGCACAACATTTTAGATTAGTTGTGCATGACATTTTATTTTTTCCAGCTCATGAAACATGGGACCAATACTTTACATGTGTTAATATTTTTGTTCAGTATACATTCAGGAATACTCAATAATGACGAGAATGTGAATAACACCCAGAGTACAATGACACCTGGTAGCCGACCAGGTCAGAGTATGTAGACTAAAATGCTGCTACAGTAGATGTAGGTCCTAGAAGTAGTCTGTATAGAAACCAACATGTGCGCAACTATGGGGGGAAAACAGCTGGGTTTGGCTTAGATTGTCATGTTAAAATAATGTGCACCATGCCAACCCAGAGATGGCGCTAGTGGGGAACCTATCTAGGATATATAAATGGGTGCGTTATGAGTTTCTGATCAGGATGTCGTTACATGTGATACCGAGTAAAGGATTATGCTTGCATTTTACCAAACTTTCCGACGTGAGTTATTCACATAACATGGTGTCAGAGAAATAAACCCAAAGCCAAGCGCTACGGAAAAGAGGATACGGTTTGTGGACAACGTAATCGTCCGATAATGGCAAACAAGTGGAAGAATTGAGCGAGGACGAAGAGACTGCAATATCTCTCAGTCAAATTCCGGTGCCAGGCGCCATGGACATGAAAGGTGATTTGTATCAAAACTGGTTGTTTTTCAGTGATCAGTGGGAGAATTTAGAAATCGTTACCGTCCTAGATAAAAATTTAAATAAAAAAAGACCCGCATGTGCGAGTGGCAATACTGCTTAGCGTTATTGGAAGAGAGTGCCATATGCTTCAGCGTTATCTAGAAATGGGGAAGAGGATAGAAAAAACCCGAAGAAGATCCTTGACGTTTTACAAAGACATTTTGAACCCACTCGTAATGAGAGTTATGAAAGATTCATTTTTAACACGTGAACAAACTCAAACAGAGACGTCTGGTCAATATGTTGTGAGGCTGCGCCTGATTCATGTGATTTCGGAGAGACGAAATGCTCAGAGACAGGCTTGTGATTGGCTGTAAAGATGAGAGCAAGTATGCTGCGCGAACCATAATTTACGCTGACCAAAGCCATAGATATATGCAGAGCAAGCGAACAGACACAGATCCGATTAAAAAAGATGACCAATGTCTCTGAACAGACAGAATCTGTCAATTATGCCACCCAGAACAAATACAGAGGCCATGTCGATAAAAAATGGAAACTTAAATAATCGGACGTAATACAATGAGGAAAAATTCAGAAGATAGGTGCATGTTCTGTGGATCAACACACGCAAGAGCCAAATGCCCACACGCAAGAGCCAAATGCCCAGCATATGGGGTTGTATGCAAATTCCGTGGGAAAAAATAACCATTTTGCTAAAGTGTGCAGACAAAGTAAGCCTGCCAAACTGCTAGAACAGGATACATGCAGTGATCAAAATGGTGACGAAGAAAAGTGGACATGCTATACATGACAGATGTCAATTCTGTTCAAAGTGGCAAAGATAAATGGTTTACAAACTTAAAGCTTGCCCAACTGACGTGTCATAACTGTGGTTATGATCCAAGCAGCACTCAAATGCCAGCTAGACAGTGGCTCAACTGTCAATATACCTGGCTACAGAGACTTTATGTAAGTGATGGAGATGCAAAGCCACAACCAAGCAAGGCAAGGCTATGGCTGTATGATGGCTCAGTTATTACACCAGTAGGGGAGAACTACAAGCCAATCATGATGAGGAAACGTGCTAAAGTTCCAAGTGGTGAAAACCTTCCAAAAGCCTCTCCTTTCAGCAGAAACATGTGAAAAGCTTAAGTTGCTACAGCTCAACCACCAACATTTTTTTATTTTATTTATTTTACCGTTATTTTACCAGGTAAGTTGACTGAGAACACGTTCTCATTTGCAGCAACGACCTGGGGAATAGTTACAGGGGAGAGGAGGGGGATGAATGAGAACGTTGTTCATCATGTCAGCACTCAAGAAAAACAAAAGGTCCCATCAGACTTGAACTCCTTGGAGGCAATACTGAAACAGTTTGAGGACGTTTTTTAAGGGATGGGAGCTCTGCCAGGTGAGCTCCACCTGGTGGTAGATGAGGCTGTTAGACCAGTTCAACAGCTTCCCCCGCCGAATCCCCATTCCACTGAAGGAAAAGATACTAAAGGCTGTTGATTCAATGGAGGAACAGGGTGTCATTACGAAGGTCACCAAAGAGTACATCCATCCTGGTAAGGGACTACTGGACATACAGAGACAAACTCACAATGCAGGAAGAGGTCGTCTACAAAGGCGATAGGGCGGTAGTGCCAGAAACTCTACGCCCGATGATTCTCTCTCGTATCCATGCAGGGCACTCGGGTCGAAGCCAGTCTCAGGAAAGCCAGATACTCAGTATTCTGGCCCAACATGACCCAACAAATGAAACATGTTGTGGCTGTGTGCAGCATATGTAATGCTAAACTACCTAAGCAGCAAAAGGAAACGCTGCACCCACATGACGTACCAGCACGTCCTTGGTCTAAAGTGGGAATGGATCTGTTCACAGTAAAGAATCTTCCTTTTCTGATTATAGTGGACTACTATTCAGATTTTTGGGAGGTGGAGAAGTTGACACAACAGCCGCTTGAATCATCGACTGTTGTAAGCAGCAGTTTAGCAGATTTGGCATACCTGACAGTGGTGGTGTTACGGATAATGGGCCCCAGTTCATGAGTCAAGACTTTGCTTTGGTTTCAAAAGCCTGGGAGTTCCATCATGTGACCTCCTCACCCTACCACAGTCAGGGTAATGGTAAGGCGGAGTCAGCAGTGAAAATAGCAAAGGCTATGCAGGAAGGCACAGATGTGTGGCAAGCCATTTTGGCGTCGGGTAAATACTCCCATAGAGGGCTTCGGCAGCAGTCCTGTGCAGAGCTTAATGTCTAGACACTCCTGCTCTCTGTTGCCAACAACTCCCAAGCTCCTCGCACCAAAGGTCATTAGGGATGTTCAGGCACACCAACGTGCACATCAGGACAAGTCAAAACATTACTATGACCAGCATGCAAAACATCTGCCTGTGATAAAACAAGTGCTCCTGTCACCTCACTCCAGGGATGCCACATGGAGTCACGGCACACGCATAGGGCAAATCAGCGCAAGGTCATGTGAAGTGGAAGTAAATGGACGAAAGTATCGAAGGAACCGGAAGGACATACGCCCAGTTCAGAAGAGCATAGGGCACAGAAGGGCTACATGGGAAGACTGTGAATATCCTCTGGATAGTGTGGGCAGGAGACAGGTAAGACCCCACCAGGGCAGTTATCTCTGCCGACCGTGCCTCCACAACTTTAGGCAGATGTGGAAGAGGAAGGAGAGGCCCTGAGGCTCCCAGAGGTGCCCAACATCCCAGAGGTGCCAGGAGAGGACCTGAGGATCCCAGAGGTGCTCAACGACCCAGGGGTGCCAGGAGAGGACCTGAGGATCCCAGAGGTGCCCAACGTCCTCCTGGCACCTCTGGGATGTGGGGCACCTCTGGGATCCTCAGGTCCTCTCCTGGCACATCTGGGACGTTGGGCACCTCTGGGATCCTCAGGTCCCAGAGGTGCCAGGAGAGGACCTGAGGATCCCAGAGGTGCTCAACGACCCAGGGGTGCCAGGAGAGGACCTGAGGATCCCAGAGGTGCCCAACGTCCTCCTGGCACCTCTGGGACGTTGGGCACCTCTGGGATCCTCAGGTCCTCTCCTGGCACCTCTGGGACCTGAGGATCCCAGAGGTGCCCAACGTCCCAGATGTGCCAGGAGAGGACCTGAGGATCCCAGAGGTGCCCAACATCCCAGAGGTGCCAGGAAAGGACCTGAGGATCCCAGAGGTGCCCAACGTCCCAGAGGTGCCAGGAGAGGACCTGAGGCTCCCAGAGGTGCCCATTATGCTAGCAATGTGACACACTTGACTAGGACAAGGTCTAACATAAGACCGCCCCTGCGGTACGGGCACTATCTCCCTTAAGAAATGGACAATATCTTTTTTTACCTTGTAAAAAACAAGGTGTTGATAATGTAAATACGTATTTTCACTGTGGTATTAAAATGGTATGTAGTGCTCGAGCTAATTATATAGGAAAAGGAAGATGTTAAGATAATGGGTATAATGCCAACCCAGAGATGGTGCTAGTGGGGCACCTATCTAGGATATATAAACAGGTGCATTATGAGTGTCTGATTAGGATGTCGTAACCTGTAACATGTAATACCTGAATAAAGGATTATGCTTGCATTTTACCAATCTCTCTGACGTGATTCATTCACATACTGTACATATACAGTTGACAACGTGTAAACTATGTTTATAGAAAATGTTTATTGAAAATATAAATGCATTTGCACAATGAACACTTGTCTCTCAAATACATTGTTACAGCAAATTTTACAGAGGTAAAGACAGTTTCAGGTTGGATATTTGACGGATATTCGCGCTTTCAAACCACTTGAGCCACAGACTCCAAATAAGTGTCATGATGTTGGAAAATTTGTGCACAACATTGCACAGTTCTTATTTCACGATTTGGACAATAAAACGTGGAAATGTGAGCAGCATTTTGTATTCCTAGTTGAATTAGTTAGGGAGCGTAAACAAAGTACCAACTTTTTTTACATTTGAATTTCAACAGCTCCTTGGTCATGTGACCTACTGACCTCAAACAGGGTTCAGAATGAACACTCAGTGGGCCTACACATTGCACACTCTTTAGTTTGTCCATTTTCATCTTACACGATTTTACGTGAATTTAGTCAACATTATAATTTCAATAGCTCCTTGGTGATGTGACCTACTGACCTCAAACAACTTTCAGAATGTCCATGGACTGGCGGAGACGGCGCCACGAGGCTTCCAGTGCGGTAACGCGACTGATCCCGGAGAAGCTGGCGGGAGCCCCGGGGAGAGTTCTCTTTTCTTTGTGAAGGGCAGGGCACCCTGGAATGGGTTCACCCCCGAGAAAGGGGCCCATGCCCTGGAAAGCATTGCGGTTCCGGCGGCATCCGGTGAGCTCTCGCTGGCCCTTGAAAATCCAGGGGAGAGGGTGTACATTTCAAGCCGGGCCGTATCCATATCCGCAGCAGGTCTCCAAGGTGAACAGCCTCTGGCATGTTTTAACAAGTAAGGGAAGTTGCACGCAGAAGGGTCAGGGGCCAGAGGCCAGACACAGAGTGTGAGAGAGCCCAGGCAGGTGGGTATAAGGCTTAAGACATTGGGCTCTGGATAGGTAGGGGGCTAGGTGGTGGTCGCCCATCCGCCCGGGCCCTTCCTCTGGTGGGACTGTGAGTCAGGTTGGGACTAGCTGTGGAAGTCAAAGGGTCACCAGGTGCACAAGAAGGCCTCCCCCAGAGAGTGTAGGCCAGGAGTCAGAAGTCACCAGGTCAATGCGGGCCTGCCTGGAGGTCAGGAAGGCCCCAGGGAGAAGGCCCAAGTGAATAGGTGTTTGAGTGACACTGTCCTTCAGGGGGGCAGAGCAGGGAAATGAATTGTGTGATTTGAAAATGGACAGACAAAAGGGTGTGCAATGTGTAGGCCCACTGAGTGGACATTCTGAACCTTGTTTGAGGTCAGTAGGTCACATGACCAAGGAGCTATTGAAATGAGAAAGTTAGAAAAATGTATGTACAAACGTGTGAGATGAAAATGGCCAAACTAAAAGGTGTGCAATATAGAAGGGTAGTCAGTGGACATTATGAACCTTGCTTGAGTCCAGTGGGTCACATGACCAAGGAACTATTGAAATTAGAAACATTGAAAAACATTGAAAATTAATGTAAAATCGTGTGAGATGAAAATGGACAAACAAAAGTTTGTGCTACATATAAGGCTACCCGGTGGAAGTTCTGACAGCAGTTTGTGGGTTGTAGGTCACATGACCAAGGAGCTATTGACATTTGAACGTTTGAAAAATGTACTAAGGAGCTATTGAAATGTGAAACTTAAAAAATATATTGTAAAATCTCATGAGATGCAAATTGACAAACAAAAGGGTGTGCAATGTGTAGGCCCACTGAGTGTACATTCTGAACCTTGTTTGAGGTCAGTAGGTCACATGACCAAGGTGCTATTGAATTTCAAAAATGTAAATAAATAATTTAAAATAGTGCGAGATGTAAATCGACACAAAAAAATGGTGTGCAATGTGTGTCTATGCCATCGGGTTAGCTAGAATCAGTAATGAAAGTTTTAGGAGTAATGGTTAAAGAGCTATTGAAATATGAGGTCCCTAACTGCTGATAGTGGACGTAAGGAAGACTACAGGCGAATATCCGTCGAATATCCAACCGGAGTCTGTTTTTACCTCGGTGCGAATATTTGCCATTTTAGCAGTGACATTAAATCAAGAACAAGATAAAACCAGCTAAAACGAGTCACTTACGATTCCCAACATGGCAGTTTCTTGTCATTGTTGATAGCTATCTGCAAATCCAGAATCACAACTCACGGACTTCTGCCACTTTGAACCGTGTGCATCGTTTTCGTGACGTCAGCTAACCCATCTATACACTGTTGGAATATCACGCGAGAAGAATGAGTAAGCCTCACAAATAAAGAGCGAAGCTCTTGGTAATTATTCAGACCATAGGCCTAATAAAACATTCGTTTTCTATTATATTGAAATCAACATAAAGATGCTCACTTACATAGTGCCCCATTATTCCCAATATAAAAGAAGTTTGGACAATAACAGGCAAAAAATACTTTTGAAATGTTGGTTGGAGTAACATGGCACAAGCATTTTATGTTGCAGCATCAATGTCAACTGAAGACATTCAGTTGACGGTGTTGCACCAGGTTGTGCCCTTTCATCATACTGATCAGTTAATAAAGGTTGTGCCGGTATTTAGACAATGAGCAATTTCCTTGTGTAATGTATCCATTCCTCATTGCAAATCCGAACTTTCGCCTCATTCAGTTTGATGTAACAAGCATTCGGCAGTCTTTCCGGCAACTCTCGTGGTCAGTTGCATCATATAGGCTAGGGGAGCGTTTACGGTTTTATTCGAACTACTTCATTTTGTAGCTTCTGTTTAAATCGCGTGTGTTTTAAGCAACACACATGCCAATCACTGTTCAACCATAGGTACACAGGTCTGTTGTATACACTGTTTCCCACCCATGCTATGACGGGTTAGAAAGAAGAAAATAGTGGTATCCTTTAGATTAGTGTGTCCATCGGTCGTGGATAGGGCAATCAATAAAGGGTACCAAGAGCATCATTTTTAAAAAGTAATTATTATCCTCAGTTCATCAAAATACCATAACTATTGTTCACATTTTTACCCCAAAAATATAGATGAACTACACACATGGTGGGGTGACAACAGAGGCCGAGAGCGAGTGGCATTTGAGAACATCACCTGCAATGTAACAATTTATGAACAATAATTGTTTCATTCTGCTTGTTCATGTTGACTGAATAACCCTGAGTCATGGGCTACTGTTACTATTCTCACACTGAGTCACGAGATTTCTGACAGCCATGTGACGTGATACCCAATACAGTTATTCAATTTCAGTCCCACTGCTTGAGAACAATATACGGGAGGCAATTTATGCAGCATATATATAAACCTAATTGTCGAACAGGCTACACATATTCTACAACTTCAACCATTTAAACAAATATTAGATGGAGGAATAGCTCGAACGGAAGAGCATACAAATGGATGGATCCTGATCAGTATCGCGGACGGTGCCAGGCGCGTGATACATTGCTTTGGTACTGGGGCAGCGTTGCATCAGCAGCATCCGTCATCAGCTGATCACTCTCAAGGTCTCCTTCGCAGAGCATCATGGGGAGGACACTGGAACCGCTGGTTCTATCCGGGGACCGCTACATCCCCTACAACTAAACCAACGTTGGTTCAACATCAGCACCATAATAGGAGACCCACGCCAAAAAGAGGTCACGCAGAGAGCATCTCGTTTTTCATAGGTTGATGGGAACTGAACTAACTCCTCAAAGGGAAACGTGCGGATGGTCGCGCATCCACTCCACAAGCCTGAGCTATATGAAACGAATAACGAAGACATTTGCAAGGGACTTTGTTTTAGTAGTATCCTACCCCATTGGTGCCAGTTGAATCCTGGAGGGCGGGAGAGGAATAGCACGACTGGTCACGACAGGTGAATTGCGGTAAATTGCTTTATTTATACTATTATGTGACATATCTAGGGCATTGCTGACACACCGTCTGTATAAAATATTGATTAGGAGGTCAAGAAGTAGTGCCTTTATAGTAGCTTTTGACCGTTTAAGAAGTGTGGGAATTACTCTATTTGACCGCAAAGTCTACGTTTTGCATTTCATAGAATAGTGATTTTTATAGCGAAGTATATGTATATTGTTTTTGCTGCCATCGGATTCCTCTATTAGCTCAATACGCACTGGGCATACAACAAATCAATTGAATAGTATCGTAAACAAATGAAGACATTGCAATCTATTAAGACGTTAGAAAGTAGGCTGTCAGGATATAAAATGATTAAACTTGTTATTTTAGGGCTACTTCAGTTCAATTCATAAAAACAGCAGGGCAACGTTTGTTTACAACTGTGATCAGATTCAGCACCAAGGACAACGTCTTATCAGTTCCTTATTTGCAGGCTGCAGCTTTCAAGACTGTGCGTGCTTTTCCACCTGAAGATCTTTTCTCTTGTCCTCCTGTCCTGTTTGTCATCTTCTCATCAAGAGCTGCTATTTGTTAGTGAATATCTATCTATTCACTGAAGATGGTGGAGGAGGAGGTAAGTTCTGCTCCCTAATTCAATCCTGTAGACAGAGTAGTAATCTATGCTGCTGTTATTATATGCTTACCATACACTACCCACACGTACTATACTTTGACCATACAATGTGTGGCCCCTCAAAAGGTCCCTAAACCTTTGCATTCCTACAATCCATCAAATTATTTCCAATTCTGTTGCATGCAATCAGAATGTCATATGACTGTTCAAAACCTACTTCATGGTGGTGGGCGTTGTACTGTATGATGCTGTATATCAGTGAGTCATGCTCATGGTCTATGCTGAGCTTCCATGAGCCATACAGCACCTTCCGAAAGTACGCACACCCCTTGACTTTTTCCACATTTTGTTGTGTTACAGCCTGAATTTAAAATGGATTAAATTGAGATTTTGTGTCACTGGCCTACACAAAATACCCTATAATTTACAAATGAATAAAGCATGAAAGGCTGAAATGTCTTGAGTGAATAAGTATTCAAGCCCTTTATTATGACAAGTCTAAATAAGTTCAATGCGCTTAACTAGACACATAATGCGTGGCATGGACTCACTCTGTGTGCAATAATAGTGTTTAGCATGATTTTTGAATGACCACCTCATCTCTGTACACCACACACGCAATTATCTGCAAGGTCCCTCAGTCGAGCAGTGCATTTCAAACACAGATTCAACCACAAAGACCAGTGAGGTTTTCCAATGCCTCGCAATGAAGGGCACCTATTGGGAGATGGGTAAAAAATAAAAATCAGACATTGAATATCACAGAATATTCTAAACATGCATCCTGTTTGCAACAAAGCACTAGTAAAACAACAACCAACTTGACAGAGCTTGAACAATTGGTAAATATTGTATAATCCAGGTGTGCAAAGCTCTTAGAGACGTACGCAGAAAGACTCCAAGCTGCCAGATTCTAAAAATGTATTGTGTCAGGGGTGTGAACACTTATGTGAATTAGATATTTGTGTGTTTATAAAAACATGTTTTCACTTTGTCGTTAGGGGGTTTTGTGTGTAGATGGGCGAAGAAAAACAACTATTTAAAATTCAGGCTGTAGCAAAATGTGGAATAAGTCAAGGGGTATGAATACTTTGTGAAGGCACTGTAGGATTGGACAGTTAGATTACTGTTCTCTGAATAATAGGTTCCAGAATGAGCTTTTAGGTAATGGACGTTTATCGTGCAATAGGCTATGGCATACACTTCTAATCATTCATCTCTGCTATTGACATAATGAAATAACCCAAGGCCATTTGGATCTCAACCTATGTTGTGGTTTTGAATATATAGCCAAAGCTAATCAACTCATCAATACAATTTGGCCTCAGCGTCCTTCAGTACATGAATGGGTTTGATTGATTCTCTCACAGTAGGTTAATGAGATAAGAATGAACGGTTCAGTGAATGGCTCAAAAATAATTAGGCCAGAATCGTTGTTGTATAGAGAGAGAGAGAGAGAGAGAGAGAGAGAGAGAGAGTATTTTCCCTCCCACAATGCATTGGTGCAAGGAGCAGCAATGCCATGTTTTATCGCTGTGTGTTTTGGTCTATTTTAGCGAGTGTCAATTTAACAGTCACCTTCAGGCAGTTGTTATGAAAATGAGGACGAGACAGAAATACTCCTGGAGCGAGGGAGTTATGGAAGAAGTCGTGTGTCCATCATTATAAACAGGGAGGGGGAAAAATAGGAGGAAATAGATGCAGTCTGGGATGGGGTTATGAAATAAGTAGTGTGTTACATCATTAGAAAAGAGAGGGATGGGAACAAAAAGAGGAAAAGAGAGATGGAGCCCTGAGACAGAATCGGAGTGTACAGTTCACTAAGGTCAGATGAATAAGTTCCACTTCTGTGACTCTGAAAAGGACTATTATCCTGTTGAATTCTTATTTTTATCTGAGTGTTGCTCACTTTGCAAACAACCCAGTTACTAGGCTACTAGCACAACGTTACATCGTACACATACCTGAAGGTATGACCGTGTGTAATCGTGAAATATGTTTTTAAATCAAGTACAGCATTTGGCCGGGCTGAAAAGGAAGACCTCTTTAACACAGTCCTTATCCCAACTCTTTCAATATTGATACAATTCTTGTACAAACCAGGATAATTTTACCAATTTTGAATGCATCTCAAGGCTGCTTATTTCTACTGAGTCATTGTGACTTTACAGGCGGCGAAGGGGGGAAGAGAGAAGGGGAGTGGCGGAAGGTGAACTTCAGGATATAAACAGAGTGAGAGGAGGGAGGGAAGAGAGAGAGAGGGATGGATGGATGGAGGGAGGGACTGGGTTTGGCGGAGGCCATAGTGTTTCGCCCGTTTGTTTACAGTGTGTTAAAATAGCACAGACTGTCACATTGTACGTTTTTGCAGACACATGCCTTGTCTTGTGACACATCCCTGCCTACTTCAGTTTCTATTTTTCATTGGGATTTCCGGATGGTTCCTCTATTCCTCTATTGACTGGAGCCATCACTTTGGGAGACCTTCCCGTCCAAACACAGGCATACAAAACACAGAAAATACAGTATATGTCATCTAAATATGTTTGGAAATCTGTCATACGGTGGAAGAGAAAATGTAATTCAGTAGGAGAAGAGATGAAAGGGCAATGTTTATAATGGACCAGAATTGCATCATTCAACTATAGTTAGATGTAAGGTGATGTAAAGATCAAATCAATTATACTGATGTCAAGAACATTTGCGATCTTATATTTCAATGCATTCAAAATTTGGGGGCGTTAATAGCGTTTCCTACACAAGTCCCTTACGTCTCTGTCATCTCTTCTCGCACAAACTGAGGCTCCCATACGGCCTCAACACCGCCTCAACCACGAGCTCTAAAGGTGGACCAAAGGGCACCTAAGCCGCGAGGAAAGGTCATTCCAGTATCAAATAACCTCTAACAATATGCCTTCTCAGCAGTGTCTCTGCATAGTGTTCCGTATTACTGGATTCAGCAGAAAAGACCCAGAGCTTGATTTATGTGGCCTTCAACGAGTTTCATTTGAGAACTGGCTACAGGGTCAATTAAGGATACAGTCAAATGTAAATAGCCTACATTTTGGGATCCAGCATATAGCCATATGTATATGCATACGACTATAAAGTGGTCTGCTAATGTTATAATGTATCTAGCAGATCTCAGCATGTCTTTAAAGACTCGTGAAATACCTTTTGTATGGAAATGTGCCCGAGTGACCCCTCTCCATGAAGGCCTGTCACGTTCCTGACCTGTTTTCCTTTGTTTTGTATTCATTTTAGTTGGTCAGGGCGTGAGTTGGGTGGGTTTGTCTATGTTTGTATTTCTATGTGGGGTTTTGTGTTCGGCCTGGTATGATTCTCAATTAGAGACAGGTGTGTATTGTTTGTCTCTAATTGAGAGTCATACAAAGGCAGCCAGGGTTTCACTGGTGTTTTGTGGGTGTTTGTTCCTGTGTCCTCACAGGACAGTTGAAGGTTAGTCTCATTTGTTGTTTTGTAGTTTTGTAGTGTATTGTTTTGCTGTTTTCCATTAAAAGATGGCTTATTTCCCTCAATCCGCATCTTGGTCCTATCCATGCTCCTCCTCGTCTAAGGGGGAGAACAACAATGACTGCCTTTACAAGGCCGAAACTCCTTAGACCCAAATAACTATAGATCTATATCAGTAACCTGTTCAATAGAAAAATTCTATGAGAGATTAATATTTTCCCAAATGTATCAGTACCTAGATTAATTGAATTTCACACGTTGTATCTGTCTTTAGACCTACCCATTCCACTACTACAGCATTAGTGAAACATACAAATGATATAAATTCTTAATCTGACCAAGGAAAACTAACTGGTGCCATCTTTATGATTTATCAAAACCATTTGATTTAGTTGATCATCTTACTAGGAAAACTTAAAAACATTGGTTCCACTAACAGGTCACTAAACGGGTTCAATGCGTATCTCAGCAATAGAAAACAATGTGTTTTCATGGAAGGACACAAAGACCCAACTGACTGACTGGAATCATTTACCTATAGAAATTAGGGCATTAAAATAACACAGTGAATTTAAGAAAGCCCTATTTCAAATGTTAAGAGCAAACTGTTTTGGGTTTTTAACTAATAGAAACATCACCATGTGAAAATATTTGTAAGTATGTACAGGACCATTCAAAAGTTTGGACACACCTACTCATTCCAGGGTTTTTCTCTTTTTTTTCTATTTTCTACATTGTAGAATAATAGTGAAGACATCAAAACTTTGAAATAACACATATGGAATCATGTAGTAACCAAAAAAGTGTTAAACAAATCAAAATATATTTTATATTTGAGATTCTTCAAAGTAGCCACCCTTTGCCTTGATGACAGCTTTGCACACTCTTGGCATTCTCTCAACCAGCTTCATGAGGTAGTCACCTGGAATGCATTTCAATTCACAGGTGTGCCTTAATTTGTGGAATTTCTTTCCTTCTTAATGCGCTTAAGCCAATCAGTTGTGTTGTGACGAGGTATGGTTGGTATACAGAAGATCGCCCTATTTGGCAAAAGACCAAGTCCATATTATGGCAAGAACAGCTCAAATAAGAAAAGAGAAACAACAGTCCATCGTTACTTTAAGATGTGAAGGTCAGTCAATGCGTAAAATGTCAGTGCAGTCGCAAAACCATCAAGCGCTAGGATGAAACTGGCTCTCATGAGGACCGCCACAGGAATGGAAGACCCAGTTACTTCTGCTGCAGAGTATAAGTTCATTAGAGTTACCAGCCTCAGAAATTGCAGCCCAAATAAATGCTTCACAGAGTTCAAGTAAAAGACACATCTCAACATCAACTGTTCAGAGGAGACTACGAGAATCAGGCCTTCATGGTCTAATTGCTGCAAAGAAACCACTACTAAAGGACACCAATAATAAGAAGAGACTTGCTTGGGCCAAGAAACATGAGCAATGGACATTAGACTGGTGGAAATCTGTCCTTGGGCTGATGAGTTCAATTTTTTAAATTTTTGGTTCCAACCGCTGTGTCTTTGTGAGATGCAGAGTAGGTGAACGGGTGATCTCTGCATGTGTGGTGCGCACAGTGAAGCATGGAGGTAGAGGTGTGATGGTGTGGGGGTGCTTTGCTGCTGACACTGTCAGTGATTTATTTAGAATTCAAGGCACACTTAACCAGCATGGGTACCACAGCATTCTGCAGCGATACGCCATCCCATCTGGTTTGGGCTTAGTGGGACTATCATTTGTTTTTCAAGAGGACAATGACCCAACACACTTCCAGGCTGTGTAAAACCTAGTTGACCAAGAAGGAGAGTGATGGAGGGCTGCATCAGATGACCTGTCCTCCACAATCACCCAACCTCAACCCAATTGAGATGGTTTGGGATGAGTTGGACCGCAGAGTGAAGGAAAAGGAGCCAACAAGTGCTCAGCATATGTGGGAACTCCTTCAAGACTGTTGGAAAAGCATTCCAGATGAATCTGTTTGAGAGAATGCCAAGATTGTGCAAAGCTATCATCAAGGCAAAGGGTGGCTACTTTGAATATTCTCAAATATAAAATATGTTTTGATTTGTTTAACACTTTTTTGATTACTACATGATGTGTTATTTAATTGTTTTGATGTCTTCATTATTATTCTACAATGTAGAAAATATTACAAATAAAGAAAAACCCTGGAATGAGAAGGTGTGTCCAAACTTTTGACTGGGACTGTTTAAGAGGTTAACGCTGGCCAACACGGATTATTGTTGCATTAACTCTACACTGGTGCCAGTTTCTTTTGCCAAGTACACATTTTGCACAGGAATGACAAAAGCCCCATTGATGGAGGAGGGTAAAATCATTGGCATTGGCAACAGTCACGCAGTCCCATCCAACCTATAAGATCACAACTAAGCACATTTCATAACCCCAATCAAGGGCACTCCACTATTTGTGGCTCGATGGTGCTAAACATAGACCTTTCCTTCTAGCCTGACCCTAATTATCCTTGTTATGGTACCACAATAATAGACCTAACAGCTTTGGGATCTTTTTGGAACACCATATAAGTGTTATGCTGCCATCTGAACATTTCTCTGGAGGCACCAGTTGAGGGGGAGCGCGGTTCTACCTCTGTCTGTCTGTATGACTCATCCTCCTTCTACCGTGTTTGTTTAACACTTTTTTGGTTACTACATGATTCCATATGCGTTATTTCATAGTTTTGATGTCTTCACTATTATTTTACAATGTAGAAAATTGTAAAAAAATAAAGAAAACCCTTGAATTAGGTGTGTCCAAACTTTTGACTGGGACTGTATGTATGTGCAGTATATATTATAGGTACTGAATTGTATTCGTTGTATTAGTAGTTGTAGCAGTAGTCTTTAGTAGTTGTAAGCCTATTAGTAGTTGTATGCTGTTTTTTATGCTGTTAATGTAAGTTTTAGTTTTGTATTATTATTTCATTTCTATTGTTATTAGACAGTAGTTGCCATATTATTCTGTCTACTATGTATTGTTTATTTATTTTTATTTTTTATTTTTTTTTGGGGGGGGGGGGACACTTGAAAACAGGATGGTGCATCTCAAGAGATTTCATCCTGCAAACATTTTTATGAATAAATAGATATGCAGTGGTGGTAGAGGTTGAGAGTAGAGTCAAGGTGGTTTGGTGAACTACGCTCACCTGATGTGTAACCTCGTCTGAGACTTCAGGAAGTTTAGGCTTTACCTCAGTATTAATGCTGTATTAAGTCATGCAGGCTGCAGATGACAAGGGTTTGACACCAGGCCAGAGACATTATAATATCTTAACCTGTAATTCTGTTTGATGTCATTTGCATGTAGAACAGTACTAAAGCCTCTGCTCGGACAGTGTTTTAGTTTTACACTATAGGGGCTGCTTGATCAGAATGTACTGTCTTTAACCCAGGGGCACAACTTTGGTTTTAGAAGTGGGAGGGGCCAAAAAGGGAATAAAAATAAATAAAACAATTGGTCGAATAAACACTCCAAACAGCCTACCCGACTGCTCGGAGGCATCCACATGGTCCTAAAGCACACCATTGCCTTGTTTTGTAATACACACCGTTGCCTAGTTTTGTAATGATAAAACTTGGGCGGGTGGGGGGGCAAAAATGCAATTTCATTTCGCCCTGCATAAATCCCTAATAACACACACTCTTCCCATGCTGTCTCTAACAGAAAAAGCAGGTGACAGGATACCTCCTGTTCTCCCTGGCCACTGCAGTCATTGGCTCGCTGCAGTTTGGCTACAACACAGGGGTCATTAATGCACCGGAACAGGTTTGTAGGCTTATTTTGTGTTTTCTTATAACAGTGAAAGCATGTGTGGGATTTGGTTTTGTTCAACTTTACATTGTTTAATCACTTTCCATTATGCTTGTGGATATTGTACTACTGATTTGTATTTCACAGTGCTTCATCAAGTGTTAAATCAAGAGATTGTATCTTGGTAATGCTTTATCTCTGATATTTCTCTCTCTCCCTCCTCATTTGATTTCTTCTCTGTCTCTCTCTGTCTCTCTCTTGTCTCTCTCTGTCTCTCTCTGTCTCTCTCTGTCTCTCTCTGTCTCTCTCTGTCTCTCTGTCTCTCTCTGTCTCTCTCTGTCTCTCTCTGTCTCTCTCTGTCTCTCTCTCTCTCTCTCTGTCTCTCTCTACCTCTCTCTCTGTCTCTGTCTCTCTCTCTCTGTCTCTCAGAAACTGCGGGCCTTCTTCAATAACACATGGATGGAGAGGTATGCCGAGCCCATCAAACCAGGAACGTGCACCATTGTGTGGAGCTTGTCGGTGGCCATCTTTAGTGTGGGCGGCATGGTGGGCTCGTTCAGCGTCGGAGTGATGGCAGACAGATTTGGGAGGTGAGTGGTGACCTAGTATTCACCTGTTTCACCCCGATGCCAGTTTTCTAATGTTCACATTTTGGAAAAGGGTAGGAAGTGAAGTTTTCAATGCAAAAACCGAAAGGTTTGACATGTAAATTAAAAACCACTGCACCTTCACACTGTAACAATATTATTTGAGCCAGCATACTTATGTCAGCATACTTTTGTCAGTTGAGCCAGCATACTTTTGCCCATTGTCAGTCATCTGCCCTGATGAGAGAAAAAATATATATTTATTAGCTACCCACACGTATTGTCTATGCCAGAACAATCAGCTGTGAATAAGGTTTATTGAGCGGGGCGGCAGGTAGCCTAGTGGTTAGAGCATTGGACTTGTAACCGAAAGGTTGCAAGATCGAATCCCTGAGCTGACAAGGTAAAGATCTGTTGTTCTGCCCCTGAACAAGGCAGTTAACCTACTGTTCTTAGGCTGTCATTGAAAATAAGAATTTGTTCTTAACAGACTTGCCTAGTTAAATAAAGGTAAAACATTTTATTGACAGGTTTGGAATTTTTGTCCTTAGAAGTGAATTTGGTCACTCTTCAGTTCTGGTTCTCTGCCTTCCCTTGGTCTGTTTCTGCCTCTGCTACGCTGCAGGAACCAATGAGGCTCCAAGGAATCAGTGGAGAGTGGTTAGAACGGTTGCTCTGTTTCCTCCTCCCTCTACTTCTCACTCTCCCTCCCTCTTAACCTTTCTCTGTCTATCTCTTACTCTGTGCAACACTTTGTCTCTGAAGCCTCCAATCTGTGTGTGTGTGTCTCGGGTGTATTTGGATAAAGGAAATTGTCCATGTTCCTGGTCAACATCCTGGCTGTGATCGGAGGCCTTCTCATGGGTTTCTCCACCATTTGCTCCTCCTATGAGATGGTCATCGCTGGACGCCTCGTCATTGGCCTCTTCTGCGGCCTCTTTACCGGCCTTACGCCCATGTATGTGGGGGAGCTGTCCCCCACCCCTCTCCGGGGCGCCTTCGGCACCTTGCACCAGCTGGGCGTAGTGATTGGCATCCTGGTGGCTCAGGTCGGTCCTCGACGGCAGCCATCTTGATTTTCTGTCCTTGAACATAGGAATAGTCTTAACACGTACATTATCATACCATGTCTTTGCTTATGATACTGGGAATAAAGTCCCCATATAAGAATATTCTGTTTAATGTGTGGGAGTATTGTTTTATGCAGTGATGTAGTTAAAAAAAAATGGTGGGTCAACAACCATGATTGCCGTTCGCGGAGAATAAAATTACGCTCCCTATATTTTCAATGCATTTTCCTGCGAAAGGCGGGTAAATGCTTGTGTAAAATAAAAAAGGTGCCTAAACGGCGTTCACTTCCGTTTACCCTCCGCTACACCACTGCTTATATGATTAAGTTGTAACCGGCAGACATTCTGATTTACTTATCTCTTAACATTGGAGTAATATCTTTTTCTAATTATTTTCTCATTATTCAAATTATTTAATGAGTATTAAATTAGTTTTTAACGAGCGACTACATCTTGCTCTAGGAATACAATTAGTAATAGTCCTCCCCTTCATTTTCACCCACACGCTGTCATGAAACCTTCTCCATTTGAATCCCTTTATAGAACTGCCACTTCCATTCCATGCCATCAATGGATTGGTGTATTGTTGAATCCTATCTACCATAGTGTGTATCCATCCCATCAGTGCTTCCAATCCCATCAATGTACAGCATATTCCATTCATGTTTGCATGTAAGCTGTGAATGAAACATTACTGGTAGTAAAGTTAATCCTACCTAAACCTCTCTGTGTTGTAGATCTTTGGCTTGGAGTCTCTGCTGGGGTCGGACAAGCTGTGGCCTCTGCTGCTGGCTCTGACGGTCATCCCGGCCGTGGTGCAGTGTATCCTGCTGCCCTTCTGTCCCGAGAGCCCCCGCTTCCTCCTCATCAACCAGAACAAGGAGGAGCAGGCCCGCAAAGGTGGGTGCTCCAAACCATAGAAACCAGCAACGTGTTGGGGTTCGAGGTGCTTTGTACATTCTAGTAATTATATTTCTATGCTCCAAATGCAGTCATTTACTCTGGTTCATCAGGAACTCTGATTTGTCAGGAAGATAAGTGGAAAGGCTTCATTTCACACTCCTATTTTAGCTTGTATGTACCTGGTATTGTATCTATTTGCCGAGAAATTATGTAGTAAAATTGTGTAATTTGGTGAGTGGTACTTAGACGCAAGTACCAACATACACAACAAACCATACACTCAGTGGCCACTTCATTAGGTACCCGTACACGACCCCATTCACAAAAAGTCACGTGGCTGTGGCTTGCTATATAAAGCAGGCAGACAGGCATCAAGGCATTCAGTTAATGTTCGATTGAACGTTAGAATGTGCAAAACAAGTGACCTAAGCGACTTTGAGCGTGGTATGATCATCAGTGACAGGCGCACCGGTTCCAGTATCTCAGAAACGTCCGACCTCCTGAGCTTTTCATGCAGAACAGTGTCTAGGGTTTACCGAGAATGGTGCGACAAACAAAACATCCGGTCTGCGGCAGTCCTGTGGGGAAAAACAGCTGGTTGTTGAGAGTTCAAAGGAGATTGGCAATAATCGTGCAAACTAACAGGCGGGCCACAAACAGGCAAACAATGGCACAGTACAACAGTGGTGTGCAGAACAGTATCCCAGAATGCACAACACTGGACAATTGAGGAGTGGATAAACATTGGCTTGTCAGATGAATCCCGGTTCCTGTTGCGTCATGCTGATGGCAGAGTTGGGATTTGGAGTAAGCAGCATGAGTCCATGGACCCATCCTGCCTGGTGTCAACGGTACAGGCTGGTGGTGGTGGTGTAATGGTGTGGGGGATGTTTTCCTGGCGCACGTTAGGTTCCTTGATACCAATTGAGCAACGTTTCCATGCCCCAAAGAGGCTGTTCTGGAGGCAAAGGGGGGTCCGACCTGGTACTAGATGGATGTACCTAATAATTAATTCAGTTAGAGCCCTCAATGTACATTAAATACCATTGAATGGTGTGAATTGTGCATGCCAAACATAGGCCTGTGGCGTTATTGCCCTTCCTCTGACTGGGCATGAGATTAATGCATACACTGACAGGCCAAGACAAACCAGGCGAGCCTAGAAAAGAGTCCTCGGTCAACAGCAGGTTATGGCATCGGTCCCTACTGTAGTTCACACCGTGGGGGTCAACTGAGTTCATGTCCTAGTCTCCTTCACACAGTTTTTTCAAACACACTGCTTTTGTGTATTTAAAAAATTAAAAAGGAAAAAAAAAATATGTGATTGATAACGTTATGCAAGAACTGGCACGACCATGGACAGCTACTGAACAAACAACTACAACGCAGGCAGGTTTTAATGTTGGTGCTACGATCGCTAGTCTGCTTGACAATATACTCAACTAATGTTTTAAAGGTCCAATGCAGGCATTTAATAGAAAAACAATTTGTCTCCCCAATTGGTAGTTACAGTCTTGTCCCATCGCTGCAAATCCCGTATTCGGGAGAGGAAAAGGTCGAGAGCCATGCGTCCTCCGAAACACGATCCCGCCAAGCCACACTGCTCACTTAACGGGAAGTCAGCCGCACCAATGTGTCAGAGGAAACACCCTGCAGCTGGCGACCGAAGCCAGCGTGCATTCGCCCAGCCGCCACAAGGAATCGCTAGAGCGCGATGGGACAAGGACATCCCAGCCGGCCAAATCCTCCGCTAGAACCGGACGGCGCTGGGCTAATTGTACTGTACACCGCCTCTTGGGTCTCCCGGCTGCGATCAAACCCAAATCTGTTGTGACGCCGCTGAATTACTCGGGAGGCCCCCAATGCAGCCATTTTATATCAATATCAAATCATTTCTTGGTAACCATTTAAGTACCTTACTGTGATAGTTTTAAATTAAAACGGTCAAAAAGAAACAAAAATAGCTTCTTAGCAAACAGCAATTTCTCAGCAATCATTTTGTTACGACTGTTTGGGAGTGGTCTGAGTGGGGAGAGGAAACTTGAAACGAGCTTTTATTGGCATAGAGGTTTGGAACTCTCTTTCTTATTGGTCTATTAACTAATAGTGATGTCGCCAGGCAGACCAAAACTCAATCCCACCCAAACAGCCTGAAATTCCAGGCATTTTTTTCTAACAGCTCTTACACTAAAAGGGCATTACACATTATAGTGTGGAAATATATATAAAACACAGGAAAATCACATTTTTGACTGCACTGGGCCTTTATAAATGTTTTATGCACGTAACATATTTCAATATTTTCTTGATCATATTGTCATTGGTTGACTTTCTACTTTCTACTAATTATTTCACAAATACATTCTCTCCTTTTACAACTTGTATGTCCTTTACTCTCCATTGTAGTGTCACTTATCTGTCCCTCTCAATCCACCATTTTCTCCCCCCAGCCCTGGTGCGTCTGCGTGGCACAGAGGATGTGAGTAAAGACATGCAGGAGATGAAGGAGGAGAGTTCCAAAATGGCCATGGAGAAGAAAGTGACCATCCTCGAGCTGTTCCGCACCGCAGCCTATCGGCAGCCGCTCCTCATTGCCGTCATGCTCCACCTCTCCCAGCAGCTCTCCGGAATCAATGCTGTGAGTGAACTATGACTCCCAGGGGGCCACAGTACAAACACATTCTAATTCGTTTTAAGTGTCACCAAGGATATCTCAGAGGACAGCCTAACAATACAGGGCCTTATTCACTAGGCACGAAACAACTAAAAAAGGCAGAGACAGAGACTATGTGCTACGGTGTGCCCTTATGAAGATGACCCGGCCTTCATACAGAGAGAAACTGCAGCTGCCTATGCATAGTTGAATGGCAGGTGCATTCAACCTGCCTTAAATTCTCAATGATTGCATGTTTGGGAGATTTGTTTGTATTATTCGATGGTTTAAACATGATTTAACGGGCGTACGGCAACTCCATAGTGTAACAGTGGGATAAAAAGACAATTTTGATAAGATGTGGCTACCTATTCATAGATCATGGCTTTGCTGCAGATAAAGAACATAATCCTATTGTCTCCCTCCCCCAACCCTGTTCAGGTGTTCTACTATTCAACTGGTATCTTTGAGTCAGCCGGTGTCACCCAACCCATTTACGCCACTATTGGAGCAGGAGCTGTTAACACTGTCTTTACAGTGGTATCTGTAAGTATAACATGCTGCATGTATTACAGTATTGTTTATTGAGTTTTTATGTGTATGTAATGTATGTTTACTGTAAGGTAACTTCTTTCTCTGTCTTTGTCAGCTCTTCCTGGTCGAGAGGGTGGGACGAAGGACTTTGCATCTCGTCGGATTGGCCGGAATGGCCGTCAGTGCCCTGCTCATGACTATTGCCCTCCTGTTGGTGGGTGTCAGTTTCTATTGGTTGTCACTCAACATAACAAATATATCATTAATTACAGTAATTCAGTTTCATTGCTATTATTGATGATAATCTCCATCTCCTTTATCTCTATCTCCATCTCCCTCCCTCCCGCTTTCTTGCTTTCTTGCCCTCCCTCCCTCCCTCCCTCCCTCCCTCCCTCCCTCCCTCCCTCCCTCTCTCTCTGAGTAGAAGGGCTACTCATCTCTGAGCTACCTGAGCATCGGGGCAGTGTTTCTGTTTGTGGCCATGTTTGAGATGGGGCCTGGTCCTATCCCATGGTTCATAGTGGCAGAGCTCTTCTCCCAGGGTCCGCGGCCGGCCGCCATAGCCGTGGCCGGCTGCTGCAACTGGACCGCCAACTTCCTGGTGGGAGTCAGCTTCCCCAAACTGGAGGTGTGAGAGGTTTCTCTAGGTTTCCCATTAGGGGTGAATCCTAACTTCCACTTAAGTAAAAATTTCACATAGTCATACAGTGAATAATTAGAATAATTACTGACTTCCACTCTTTTTCTCTCTCTTTGTTTGTAATTCTGTAGGAGCTGTGTGGGCCTTACGTCTTTATCATCTTCATGATCTTACTCATCTTCTTCTTCATCTTCACCTTCATCAAAGTCCCAGAAACCAAGGGCAAGACCTTTGACGAGATCGCCCGCGAGTTTGGCGGAGCCCCCCTGCCCCCCACCACCTCTGTGGAAGCTCCTCCCACTAGTAGCAGTGTAACACTTCCTGCTTCGCCCATCAAGGAGAAGGTCCCATTGGTGGGGGCGGCAGCGGCAGAGGATAAGTCCATCTTAACTGCACAGGCGGGCTTGTAGAACCCTGCGTCGGGTCGAGGGTTAAATGTCAGGTGTTGGGGATCAGCAGGTTCAAAAACAGATTCAAGCTTAATTCTTTGGGAGTTCAGGTACATGGGGACGAGTGATTGAGGTGACGGGAAATACTTTTCGTGTACATGGAAAGCCACAACGCACACATATTTTGGTGGATTACGGTAGCTAGGATTTCTTTCTTTCATGTGTAATATCTTTTTTGAAGTGTTCTCAATTTATAGGTCAAAAGTAGTATTTCATTTTTTGGCCTTCTTTTACGGAGTGCATCATTTCAAGAGCAAAGTGTCAAAACAAACAACCTGAATAGTGTTTCTGGTTAATAGTAGTTTTAACAGTGAGACTGTAGATTGGGGTCAATTGCATTGGTTTGCTTTGTTGGTTTAGAAATAGCTTTTTTAAATAACCCAATAATCCCAGAATGATCATACTTACCATTTTTTTTTCAACAGATGTATTCGTGATCAAAATGATGTGCTTTTACCCTATATTCAATGTAAGAATCCACTGATAAAGAATCACATGTGGATGGTTGATGAAGTAAGATGCCTGTTGTGTTCAATGAGAGAGAGCACATCTGTCACTTTAACTCAAGCTGAACCGTATTAACCAAATAGAAATCAATTAAAACTCCACAATAGCTAATGTACTCTTTAAAAAGCGCTTTAAGGCAAATTAATCCACATAAGGAATAATTTGATAAATATTTACCTGAGGGAGTGCTTTTACAGCTAGCCTATTAGAAAAATACTTTAGGATAGCGTAGAATTGCATTTAACTATATTGACTAAGGGGACTGCAATAGAGGTTTCAAATGAAAAAGGATGAAACTTTATATAAAGGATGGGTAAGTTAATAAATATAATTATTTTGGATATTAGATTATAATAGATTATGATATGAGAAGAGATGTTATGAACTTGGATTCGATTAGAATCAGCCACAGAGCGCAAAGGACTCCAGCGATTTTCTCTGTGGTATTGAGTGCAATTTTGAATTGTTCTGCAGTGGGAGCATTCATTAAAAAAAAATGTTTTTATATAATTGTGACGGATGTCTATTCAATGTGGATTTGAAATACCACAATGGGAGTTTAGTTGTGACCAAATGTGAGGATTTGTGCAAAATTGCTTTTTAATTACTCTATTTTGTGACCATTTGTCTGACGATTACCATGTGGAACATTTTTAAAAATAGTAATTTATTTAAAGATTTCATTGTATAGATATAGTAGATAAATGTTTATTTTTTTGTGGTTGTGTAAATTATATGTAATAATTTTGATCCAAGGACATTCACTAGTTATTTTGCTTAGAAAGATGACTGGGTCATGGCTTTGTTCTGTATTAATATAATATATTGTGGATATATGATATGTGTTGCACTGGGAAAATACATTCCTTTGATGGTAGTGTTCAGTATTTGACCTCTACTCTTAAGAAAAAATGGTATTCAATGGCTGCATTCCCTCACTACTGTTAACAAGACTGCAATACTGTACTAACTGAAACATACCCAGCTACCATATGCACATTCACTTACTGTACACAGTTAGGAGAGTATTAATTTGTAAATGTGTATTTTCAGAAATAATATTTATATGTTGACTGCAGTGGTTGAATATGTGCTTGTTCTGACTTATGGGGTGCCCATCGTCCAATGAGTGAACAACTATTTAGGTTGTTTCCTAGTAATACGCTGAAGCATTGAGACACATTGCTCTATTAACTTTGTGGTTAAAGTATTATTTATGTCAAAATATACACTGGAAATAAAACCAGTTTCCATACCACTGCTCCACAACAGTTCTTCCCTCCCCCTCTTCCACTTGCCATCCACTTGCTTAGTATATACCTTATGGTGTCCTCAGTGTATGATGATTGTATCCTATATTGTCACAGAGATCTATTCCAATTGACTTCAGAAAACCATGTTGTTTTGAAATGTTTTACCCATGCTGTTGGTATTGCTATTATGTCGATTTTTTCCCCTGGCCTGTGATTCATGGCCTTCCGTTTGCTTTGAGTGATCGTGTTGATGAGTTCCGTGTTTCTGCTGCTTATTTGCGCCTCGTCTTCAGCCCCTTTCATCTAATGTGTACTGTATGTGTCTGTGAACACATTCTTCCTGCTTCCAAAGTCTTGTACTCTTATTCTCCACTAGGCACCAAACAAAGGGCATTTAAGCAATGTCTATAGTCTCTGCCATAAGCAATTGAAATGAAAGTGTATGAAATAATCAATGTTGGTATTGAATTAAAAAATATGGTCTAATTCATATTTCAAGATCATGTGAGGTACAGAAAAGCACACTTTTGAATCCATTTGATAATTGACTTGTATTGGGAAAATGTATCACACAAACCGTATACATCTGGCTATGTAAGGGCTTTTGAGACAATGAAACATTACAACAAACTAACAGCAATAATGCACCCTCATATGTTACATGTATTCGTTTCACTTATGTTTGTATATATGAATTCAATGTTAAATAAAATATCCCACATCTAACAAACACACAGACTTTGATACCTTCTGATACTATCGTTGGCAAGTGCAAAGTCAGCGTCTTGCTTTATTAACCTAATTCACATCCACCAGGTGGCATTACAAACAGCAATTCCTGGTTGTTTGTTTGTGTACTTCATTTGGACACGTTCTTTCAACATGATTGGGACTAGGTGATGCTGACAGAGACCATTTTGAGTGACAGGTTTAGAGCTTGAAGCTTCGAAGGAAAGAAAGTGGCCAAAGTAAGTACATTGTTTAACCTCGTTTTAAAATAAAACATGTAATGGTGGCTTTACTTATAAACGCATCTTAGTTAACTAGAAGGTAAAACGGTTTCGCTCATTTTACATTTCTGGAAAATGTGTGTATGGTCACACAATTGGGGTAATCAAATTAGTTGTGGCGGATGCACAAGGCTGCTCGAATTATTATTTCATGATGCAGCTACAATGTAACAGGAAGCATCACATACATTGTCGCAATGAATGACATATTAACCGTGTAACTATTGCAGGTAGATATTACGTTGTAACTATGTTGTTGTTACACATTTTGGCAGGCGACCTACGTGCGCCGTCATTCCATTGCGCCGGAAAACGACAAACATCAGAAGGAGGCGTTGTCCTCCACCCAAATTTATGCAAACTGTCAACAACCCAATTGAATGTACTGTAATATCGTCGTGCAAAAGGAATTGTTGCATACTGCTACGCATTGAAGTCGAGATAGAAACATAGGTGGCAATACACCAACGTCCACGGTGAGCAAGGGATTTGTAGCATACGGTGCTCATTGGTAGCTAGCTAGTTACAGTAGCTAGCTTTTGTGCTAGCACTGTCTGCAACTAGTTACTGTAGCTAGCTAGTTAACTACTGTACTAGCTAGCAGCACTCAACTTGCTTTTAATTATAGTGAAACAAGTGAGCTGCATAACATGTGGAGAGCTAGCTATCTAATAATGTTTTACCTTGCACGCGACTAATAATGCATGTATTACTAGTTAGGATGTATTGAATTTATGTTGCATGACAATCAAATGTTTGCAAGCAGTCACGTGAGGAGTGAACGGAGGAATGGCATTCTTGATTGATAGATGCAATCTTGTCAACATGTAAATATAGATGTTAGTTATCCAGGCATGACAGATATATTCCACACCTTGCAGCTCCACAAAGCTGTAGTGTGAATAATATTTTACCTTCCACCAGTGACTGATAGCCAGGTCTTTTGACATTGTTTTCTAGGCAGCATTTGATTGAAAGCTTCTCTTCTTTTCTTCAGTGATGGAGACAGATGGGGACCAAAACCAGGGCTCTACCAATGGAACCACTCCATCGGGAGTGAACTCCCGCCCCTCTCCAATGAACTCCATGTCCCTGTACGAGAGACAGGCTGTGCAGGTCAGTAGTGTGGGTGTGCGTGTGCACAGTTGTGTATGCATATGAATGGGAATATTATGTATAGCCTATACCTTTTTCTGACATGGCAATCACAAATTGTACTCATAGTCACACAGGATCATCTGTAATCCTTGCCTGTAGCGTAGTTGTCTCATTATCACTGTGCAAGCTCTCGTATATCAACCTGTGGGTTATTGACAGTGCAATGTCATTACTCCCTCTCCCTGTTTTCTATCTTGTGCAACTGAAGGCCCTTCAGGCGCTGCAGAGGCAGCCCAACGCAGCGCAGTACTTCCAGCAGCTGATGCTGCAGCAACAGATCAACAGTGCCCAGCTACAAAACCTGGCTGCAGTACAACAGGTATAGAACCATCTTTATGAACCACACCTACAGTTGAAGTCGACAGTTTACATGCACTTAGGTTGGAGTTCTAAACTCATTTTTCAACCACTCCACAAATTTATTGTTAACAAACTATAGTTTTGGCAAGTCGGTTAGGACATCTACTTTGTGTATGACACAAGTAATTTTTCCAACAATTGTTTACAGTTTATTTCACTTATAATTCACTGTATCACAATTCCAGTGGGTCAGAATTTTACATACACTAAGTTGACTGTGCCTTTAAACATCTCGGAAAATTCCAGAAAATTATGTAATGGCTTTAGAAGCTTCTGATAGGCTAATTGACATCATTTGAGTCAATTGGGGGTGTACCTGTGGATGTATTTCAAGGCCTACCTTCAAACTCAGTGCCTCTTTGCTTGACATCATGAGAAAATCAAAATAAATCAGCCAAGACCTCAGAAAAATAATTGTAGACCTCCACAAGTCTGGTTCATTCCCAAACGCCTGAAGGTACCACGTTCATCTGTACAAACAATAGTATGCAAGTATAAACACCATGGGACCACGTAGCCGTCATACCGCTCAGGAAGGAGACGCGTTCTGTCTCCTATAGATGAACGTACTTTGGTGCGAAAAGTTCAAATCAATCCCAGAACAACAGCAAAGGACCTTGTGAAGATGCTTGAGGAAACGGGTACAAAAGTATCTATATCCACAGTGAAACGAGTCCTATATCGACATAACCTGAAAGGCTGCTCAGCAAGGAAGAAGCCACTGCTCCAAAACCGCCATAAAAAAGCCAGACTACAGTTTGCAACTGCACATGGGGACAAAGATCGTACTTTTTAGAGAAATGTCTTCTGGTCTGATGAAACAAAAATAGAACTGTTTGGCCATAATGATCATCGTTATGTTTGGAGGGAAAAAGGGGAGGCTTGCAAGCCGAAGAACACCATCCCAACCATGAAGCACGGGGGTGCCAGCATCATGTTGTGGGGCTGCTTTGCTGCAGGAAGGACTGGTGCACTTCACAAAATAGATGGCTTCATGAGGAAGGAAAATTATGTGGATATATTGAAGCAACATCTCAAGACATCAGTCAGGAAGTTAAAGCTTGGTCGCAAATGGGTCTTCCAATTGGGCAATGACCCCAAACATACTTCCAAAATTGTGTCAAAATGGCTTAAGGACAACAAAGTCAAGGTATTGGAGTGGCCATCACAAAGCCCTGACCTTAATCCCATAGAAAATTTGTGGGCAGATTTGAAAAAGTGTGTGCGAGCAAGGAGGCCTACAAACCTGACGCAGTTACACCAGCTCTGTCAGGAGGAATGGGCCAAAATTCACCCAACTTATTGTGGGAAGCTTGTGGAAGGCGACCTGAAACGTTTGACCCAAGTTAAACAATTTAAAGGCAATGCTACCAAATACTAATTGAGTGTATGTAAACTTCTGACCCACTGGGAATGTGATGAAATTTTTTTAAGCTGAAATAAATAATTATCTACTATTATTCTGACATTTCACATTTTTGAAATAAATTGGTGATCCTAACTAGCCTAGGACAGGGAATTCTTTCTAGAATTGAATGTCAGGAATTGTGAAAAACTGAGTTTAAATGTATTTGGCTATGGTGTATGTAAACGTCCGACTTCAACTGTATCAATAATGCATGCTCAGAATAGTGGACATTGGTGCTATTTTGACATGGTCAGGTTACGGTTGGTTTGCCGTTTTAAAAGGCAGAATGTTTAGGGTAGGGTGGCAGTACAATATGTTGAAACATCACCATGACGTTTGGGACAGTCTGTTTTTTCTGCTCTAAACTATGGCAATGGCTTTTTGCATTATTCCTTGTTGTCCCTGTTCTAGGCCACCTTTGCTGCCAGTCGCCAGTCCAGCTCTGCCACCAACAGCACCTCTCAGACCACCAGCACAACAGTCACATCTGTACGTTTACACATACATGCCTTTTTCAGAACTAGCACAGCACACAATCATTTTTATTAGATTTGATTTTACCTTTATTTAACTATTCAAGTCAGTTAAGAACAAATTATTATTTACAGTGACGGCCTACCCAAAGGCAGAAGGCCTCCTGCGGGGACGGGGGATTACAAATAAAAATATAGGACAAAACACATCCCAACAAGAGAGACACCACAACACCACATAAAGAGAACTAAGACAACAACATAGCATGGTAGCAACACCACATGACAACAACATGGTAGCAACACATCATGGCAGCAGCTTAACATGGTACAAACATTATTGGGTACAGACAACAGCACAAAGGCAAGAAGATAGAGACAACAATACATCACGCGACGCAGCCACAACTGTCAGTGAGAGTGTCCATGACTGAGTCTTTGAATGAAGAGATGGAGATAAAACTGTCCAGTTTGAGTGTTTTTAGCAGCTTGTTCCAGTCGCTAGCTGCAGCGAACTGAAAAGAGGAGCGACCCAGGGATGTGTGTGCTTTGTGGACATTTAACAGAATGTAACTGGCAGAACGGGTGTCATTGACACAAATACAGCTTCAAATAGGGAACTCCAGTGATATTTGCGTGAAACCATAATTTTCAGTTTGGACATCTGTGACATTTTATATATTTGAGTTACTGGCACTTCCATTGTTTAATTGTCTCCAAACTAGTCAATACAGTTTGCTTTGGTTGTTCTCAAATCCACTTTTTTTCTTTCCCCTTCAGGTGAACGTAACCACTTCTGGGGGAGGGGCCATAACCAGCACCCGCGCTATAGGCCCAGGCTCTTCCGGGACATCCACCATAAGCCAATCAGTGCTGCTGGGTGGGAGTGCAGCAGGACAGGGACAGATGTATCTGAGAGTGAGAACACATGTACCATTGCCTGATTCACACTATATGGCCGACCCGAACAAAACTTTGCTGGCTCAGATAGTTTCAGCACAGTTCCAATTCCATTACAGTGGATTCATAACCAGGTCAGCACAGTACAGCTTAGCTTGGTGTGGTACGGGCTTGGCTCAGGAGTGTGAGTATTGTATCTGCTTTTGTCATTTGTTTCCATGAAAGGACTGTTTGATTGACAGTCTCTTTTGTTGTACTGTAGGTGAACCGGTCTCTGAGGGCTCCCCTCTCCTCACAACTCATCTTTATGCCTGGTAGCACAGCAACCGCTGCAATGGCAACGGTCACCCAGCAGCCACAGACTCAGCAGCAGCAACAACAGGAAGTTACACCTACTTCCTCCAGCAACCAATCAGACAATGACCAGGTATGGATCAACTTTGTATTTGTGACTGAGAGCATTGGAGTGAGTCCTGCTTTAGTGATGTCATCTAGAATAGCTTCTTCCCAGATCTGTTGTTGCTGTCTTGCCAGTTCCTGTGGTCATTACAGCACAAACAGATCTGGGACCAGTAAAAATCTATACTTTTTGTGCAGTAAAACTACAGTATTATACTCTGAAATTGGTGAAACTCTTGCTTGTACTTCTCTTGCATCCCTCTCTCTGGCCTCTTCTTTCCATCAATCCTCATAAACTCATCTCCCCTTTCTCTCTGGGCCAGGTGCAGAACCTGGCTTTGCGATGTGTCGGCAGTCCCAAGGGGGTCGGGGTCAAGACTGAAACCCCAGAGAGGGGTGAAACAGGTGGGGAGTGAAATCGCAGCATACTTAGCTTTACATACTTAGCATACTTACTTACCTGTTAGTTATTCATTTCCCTCATTCTTTTCTAGCAACCTACTCCCTTATACAGTCATCTCACCAGCAGTTCAACCAGTCCACTCAGCAGTCTCCCACTAAACCAACCCAACTGCAACAGTCCCACATCAAGATTCCCACCTACATCCAGAGCTCCAATGCCAACCTCTCCTCTCTCAACCTCAAGACGGGCAACCACCACTCTAACACCCCCTCCTCACCCTCCACCTCTGTCCCACTCTCACAGCTCCTCCTTTCCGGACCCAACTTTGGCCGGGGCGGGGCTATCACCACGGTAAACTCCGCTGCCACGGCGACGCACATTCTGGTGCCGACCTCCAGTGCACCCACCCAGTCCCACAGTTACCAGATGGGTGCTGCCACCATCAAGCCCAATGTTAGTACTCAAACGCTGGTGGTTCAGCCTCTGCAGAAAAGCACTATTAACGACAAGGGAGGCCATGGGAACGGTCCCATTCCAATCCAGCCCAAAACTCAACAGGGTCTCCGTATGCCACTGCAACTGCCCTCTCGCAACCCACCTCCCATCCTCCCCGCGCCCCCCGCCAACAACCAGACTAGTGTCGCCCAGCCTCCGCCGCACATCCCAGTCCAGATAGTAGGGGCCAGGCCAAGCTCCATAGGAAACCCCCAGGCTTTGGCCTTGGTCCAGGCCCGGAACGCCTGTTCCCAGGACGGAGCTACCCTTCTAAATAGCTCCAGCAGCGCCAGCCTCCTCACCATGGTGGCCTCCATCGCATCCAGAGAGAGAGGGGGTATAGGCAAAGGGGTGGGTCTAAAGAGCCTTCAATCAGCCCAGGAAGCCCTCTCATTGGCCCACGTTTCTCACGTGCAAGCACAAGCCAATCAGAGCCCTGGGTTGAATCAAAATCAAAATTGCACCTTAGCCACCAGCATCTCCTCTCAGTCCCAGGCCGCCATCTCTCCTCCCACCCTCTCCCGTTCCTCCCTCACTCTACCCCTGCCGTTGGTTGAAGCGAGCAGTGCATCCACTGTAGTGGGTGCCAATGGAGAGTCTGTGTGTCCTCCGCCTCCCCAGGTGAGTTGTTCCTTACTGATAGCACTGATGACACTATAAATTACTGATGTTTCTAAACGACGTAGTAGTTGTCGATTCCATTTGTGAAATAATGACATTCCTCAAAGGGTAAGTCGATGAAGAGGAAATCCGAGTCAGACGCAGCCAATGAGGAAGATGGTCCCCCTCCTCCCCACCTTGTTCCTATGAGTGAACACTCCCCTGCTCTCTCCTCCTCCGCCATGGAAGCAGGTAAGGAGTCAGCTACGAATGTGCCCATTTGTCTTAAATACTTTGCCTTTCTCATTCCTCTCTTTTACGACCACTGGAAGGATAAGATTGCAGGGAGACCATTTTCCACCATAGCCCAGCCACCAACATGTCAAATTCCCTTTGATCCATACCTATACATGATTCCAAAAACCTCACGTTTGCATAGATTTAGACACTGTGGCCAGTCAGCCTTGCTCAAATTGTTCAAAAATAAATGATAAAATCCTTTCTCTCCCCTCAACCGTCTTTTCTTAAGGCCCTGGTCCACTTTCTCCCTCCCCCTCTCCCTCTCCTTCCCCTGCCCTCTCGGTGTCCCGTATGGGGGGTGGCCAGGGGGAGAGAGCCCCCCCTCCACAGGCTGTGGTCAAACCCCACGTCCTCACCCACCTCATAGAGGGCTTCGTCATCCAGGAGGGAGCTGAACCTTTCCCTGTATGTACATTTCACCTTAGAGTAGTTGTGGCTCTCATATACAATACAACATCCATTCATAACCTTTGGGGATATACAGTGCATTCGGAAAGTATTCAGACCTCTTGACTTTTTCTAAAAGGTATAAAATAAAATAAATGGCCTCATCAATCTACACAGAATACCCCATAATGACAAAGCGAAAACAGGTTTTTAGATTTTTTTTTGCAAATGTATAAAAAAATTAAAGCAGAAATACCTTATTTACATAAGTATTCAGACCCTTTGCTATGAGACTCGAAACTGAGCTCAGCTGCATCTTGTTTCCATTGGTCATCCTTGAGATGTTTCTACAACTTGATTGGTGTCCACCTGTGGTCAATTCAATTGATTGGACATGATTTGTAAAGTCACACACCTGTCTATATAAGGTCCCACAGTTGACAGTGCATGTTAAAGCAAAAACCAAGCCATAAGGTCGAAGGAATTGTCTGTAGATCTCGGAGACAGGATTGTGTCGAGGCACAGATCTGGGGAAGGGTACCAAAACATTTCTGCAGCATTGAAGGTCCCCAAGAACACAGTGGACTCTTCCTAGAGCTGGCCGCCCGGCCAAACTGAGCAATCGGGGGAGAAGGGCCTTGGTCAGGGAGGTGACCAAGAACCCGATGGTCACTCTGACAGAGCTCCAGAGTTCCTCTGTGGCGATGGGAGAACCTTCCAGAAGGACAATCATCTATGCAGAAATCAGGCCTTTATGGTAGAGTGGCCAGGCTGAAGCCACTCCTCAGTAAAAGGCACAGCCCGCTTGGAGTTTGTCAAAAGGCACCTAAAGGACTCTGGTCTGATGAAACCAAGATTGAACTCTTTGGCCTGAATGCCAAGCGTCACGTCTGGAGGAAACCTAGCACCATCCTTACAGTAAAGCATGGTGGTGGCTGAATACTTATGTAAATGTAATATTTCCGTTTTGTATTTTTTATAAATTTGCAAAAATCTAAAAACATGTTTTTGCTTTGTCATTATGGGGTATTGTGTGTAGATCAGTGGTGTAAAGTGCTTAAGTAAAAATACTTCAAAAGTACTACTTAAGTAGTTTTTTGGGGTATCTGTACTTACCTTTACTATTTATATTTTTGACAACTTTTACATTTACTTCACTACATTCCTGAAGAAAATAAGGTACTTTTTACTCCATACATTTCACCTGACACCCAAAAGTACTCGTTACATTTTGAATGCTTAGCAGGACAGGAAAATGGTCAAATTCACCCACTTATCAAGACAGCACTCCCTTCTGCCTCTGATCTGGCGGGCTCACTTGTCACGTTCCTGACCTGTTTTCTGTTGTTTTGTATGTGTTTAGTTGGTCAGGACGTGAGCTGGGTGGGAATTCTATGTTGTGTGTCTAGTTTGTCTGTTTCTATGTCAGCCTAGTGTGGGTTCTCAATCAGAGACAGATGGTAGTCGTTGTCTCTGATTGAGACTCATATATAGGAGGCTTGTTTTGTGTTGGGATTTTGTGGGTGTTTGTTACCTGTCTCTGTGTTTGTGTTCTGCACCAGATAGGTCTGTATCGGTTTTGCACATTTGTTATTTTGTATGTTGTTTGTAGTGTTTCACTTGTGATTATATTAAACATGTTTAACACTAGCCGCGCTGCACTTTGGTCCTCTCCTTCACCCCTGGAAGAAAACCTTTACATCACTAAACACAAATGCATCTTTTATAAATGATGTCTGAGTGTTGGAGCCCCTGGCTATCCATACATTTAAAAAACAAGAAAATGGTGCCACCTGCTTTACTTAATAGAAGGAATAGGAAATTATTTATACTTTTACTTTTGATACTTAAGTATATTTTAGCAATTACATTTACTTTTGATACTTAAGTATATTTATAACCAAATACTTTTTGACTTTTACTCAAGTAGTATTTTACTGGGTGACCTTCACTTTTACTGGAGTCATTTTCTATTAAGGTATCTATACTTTTACTCAAGTATGACAATTGGGTACTTTTTCCACCACTGGTGTAGATTGACGAGGAACAAACGTTTTAATCCATTTTAGACTAAGGCTGTAATGTTACAAAATGTAGAAAATTTCAAGGGGTCTGAATACTTTCTGAATGCGCTGTACTGATGTAAATAATGACATGTACTGTAGATCAAAGCAATATTATCAATAATTCCCTTTAATCAGTAATCTTGTACACGACACATTTTGTTCCTGTATTTTGATTGACAGGTGAGTGGGCCAGTGAAAGAGCCAGCTGGAGAAGATTTGGCCATGGACAATCCAGACGCCAGTCAGCCTGAGACTGTGAATACAGCTACAGGTTAGGCTCAGACCATAGTCCAAGTCACGTTTCCATCAATGCCACTGGTTTGACTACAAACTAGAATTCATGTAGTTCTTTAAACCCCCCTTTTCCTGTTCTCTCTTCCCAGTGCTGAAGTGTGAGTACTGCAAAAGCTTCGCCCCAGCGAGACAGTTTAGAGGGACCAAGCGCTTCTGCTCCTTGACCTGTTCCAAGAGGTACAGTCATAATATAGTACAAAGTCACTGCAGTCTTCTGTGTCTACTATACTGGGGGAAAAAATCTACGCAACATGTAATGTGTTGGTCCCATGTTTCATGAGCTGAAATAAAAGATCCCAGAAATGTTTCATACTCACAAAAAGCTTATTTCTCTCAAATTTTGGGCACAAATTTGTTTACATCCCTGTTAGTGAGCATTTCTCCTTTGCCAAGATAATCCACCCACCTGACAGGTGTGGCATATCAAGACACTGATTAAACAGCATGATCATTACACAGGTGCATCTTGTGCTGAGAACAATTAAAGGTCACTCTTTAATGTGGAGTTTTGTCACACACCACAATGCCACAGCTGTCAAAATGTTGAGGGAGCTGCGTAATTGTTATGCTGACTGCAGGAATGTCCACCAGAGCTGTTGCCAGAGAATTGAATGTTCATTTCTTTACCATAAGCCGCCTCCAACGTCGTTTTAGAGAATTTGGCAGTACGTCTAACCGGCCTCTCAACTGCAGACCAAGTGTAACAAAGCCAGCCCAGGACCTCCACATCCGTCTTCTTTTCCTGCGGGATCATCTTAGACCAATCTCCTGGACAGCTGCTGAAACTGAGGAGTATTTATGTCTGTAATAATGCCCTTTTGTGGAGAAAAACCCGTTCTGATTGGCTGGGCCTGATGTCCGCAGTGGGTAGGCCTGGCTCCCAAGTGGGTGGGCCTATGCCCTCCCAGGCCCACCCATGGCTGCGCCCCTGCCCAGTCATGTGAAATCCATAGATTAGGGCCTAATGAATGTATTTCAATTGACTGATTTCCTTATATGAATTGTAACTCAGTAAAATTGTTGCATGTTGTGTTTATAGTTTTGTTCAGTATATATGTCAGTATACATTGAGTGTACAAAACATTAGGAACACCTTACTAATATTGAGTTGCACCCCCTTTTGCCCTCAGAACAGTCTCAATTCGCCGGGGCATGGACTCTACAAGGTGTCGAAAGTGTTCCACAGGGATACTGGCCCGTGTTGACTCAAATGCTTCCCACAGTTGTGTCAAATTGTCTGGATGTCGTTTGGTTGGTGGACCATTCTTGATACACACGGGAAACTGTTGAGTGTGAGAAACCCAGCAGCGTTACAGTTCTTGACACACTCAAACTGGTGCGCCTGGCACCTACTACCATACCCAGTTCAAAGGCACTTAAATCTTTTGTCTTGCCAATTCACCTTCTGAATGGCACACATACACAATCCATGTCTCAGTTGTCTCAAGACTTCAAGATCATTCAATAAGGGATCATAGCTTTCACCTGGATTCACCTGGTCAATCTGTGTCATGGAAAGAGCAGGTGTTCTTAATGTTTTGAACACTCAGTGTATGCCTGCTATATGTCTCCCTGTTGCTCTAGGTATAACGTGAGCTGCAGCCAGCACTTCCGCCTGCGACAGGGGCTTCACCTCACCCACTCTGACGAGGACGGAGTCCTGAGGAGGAGGGTACCCCACAGGACCAGCTCCGAGATCGCCAGTGCCAAAATAGCCGGGAGACCCTTACCAGTCAAGGTAATGGTCAGTTCATCATTGATAGTTGTACACTTGTTTTTGAGCTGGCATGGATGACTGAAGAGCAATATTCCCTCCAATTTTTTGTGAAAATTCTCTGCATTTTTCTGCTCGCGTTTACTGTGAACACTGAGGCTGTACCCGCTTTAAGTTAGTTTTAACAGGTTACAATGGAGAAAATGCATCCCATAACATTTTAACATGGAAATAGCTGTTTTATCATTCAGCCTATAGTAGCAGCCAAAGTATAGTGTTCAATGTAGGCCTACAATCCATGAGACTTTATAAAAAAACATGCAAGGCTTGACATTAACCTGTTTATCCACTTGTCCTTGAGACAAGAAGGTGACTGAAAATGCTGTTGTGTGTTTGATGCAAAAAACACTTTACAAAATAAAATGCATTATTATTATCATACCATTATTACAGAGAATCAGACAAATTATGCTACCCTCTGCCTATTGGCTACTTAGCTTATTCAAGCCTGTCTCAAAATACAACACTGCCCCTTTAAGACAAAAAAAAAGCTCATTACCTGACTCGCTTTTCAAAGATGCCTAGAAATGTACACGTTTTGTGCTCTTGTAAGAAGCAACCACTCCCCTATTGCTGACTACAAATGATCTGTAACTGGGCTAACGACTCACTAACTAGCAAAGGATATGAACATGCATGGCTACATGTGCTTTGATCAAGCTCATCTACTCACAACCGCTCATGCTGTAAACACAGTCCAGTTCAAAGTAAGTGGCACAGGTCCATATATGGCAATGGTCTATTTTCATATAGGCCTACTGCAGCTCTGATTGTTTATGCCTTACCGGTCTGTGTACAGTACGGACTGAGTAGTGCGTGTCAATGCAATAGACTCCTACTCAGATGCGTTATGCCTACAACAAATATCTTGCGTAGTTGGTTTTGTTTCGGTATGTTGCATTGAAAGTGCCTAATGTTGCGTTAACGCGATCACAATTGCCACAGTAAAGGGAAACATTGATAGTGTTAACAGGGAAAACTAGAACAGTGGTCACCAACATTTTCTGAGTAAGATTACTTTCTGAGTCAAAATGCAAGCCGAGATCTACTACTCAGATTTTTTTTTACATGACTTGAAAAACATAAGCCTATGCAACATGAACATATTAAAAACAGTTCTGTATCAATGAGGTTTGTGCAGTAAGCTATAGGCCCAATACATTATCACCGCATATTGGCTTTGCTTGAATTGCCCTGCCAATGCATTGTTGTTCAAAATTTGAGGTAGGCTATATGATCACACCGGTAATAGATCTGTTGTTGTATTACTTGTGATGCACAGCTGAGTGAGCACACATTTAAATCATTCGCTTTTTATTTTTATTTTACTGGGCTGATGGTCAGTCTCAGCGGAGGGAGAGAGCAGCAGACTGAGGGTCCGCCTCTCAAAATCCCTCCGCTCTCCCTTTCCTCCACTGACACGGTCTTCCAGCTGATGGCCTCATGCACACATTCATGTTGTTACTCCTATGAATAGAAGAAAGTGAAATATTCCTCGATATTAAAAAAGACCCAAGCCGCTAATAATAACAACAACACAAGCCTATAGATACACTTTCCTACTCGTTCATTACTGCTGCAGTGCTTGTTGTAGCGCTGAGTGGAAATAGGAAGAACTTGCATTTTATGGCTTATTAATTAAAGTGTTGAATACAAAGTGTTGACAGAGCTGAGTAAGAACTTAAACATGAATTCAGTCATAATAACAGCAGACACGGTCTTCTGAGCCATACCTTTTGGCCAGCGGTAGGCCTATGGTGCACTTGATTTTCTCTCTGAGCCCGCTGGGAAGGCAGAGTTTGTAACTTCAGACACATGAAATGGTTCCAAATGGCAACAGTTGGCCTACCCGGCGCGCAAGGCAGCAGAATCGGGTGCACCTACTGCCAACAACCCGAGACTAGTTAAGAAAAATAGGAACACATGTCTTTATCATTGGGTTCTTTACAGAAAAGTTTGACGATCGACTAGGAATGCCTTGGAGATTGACCAGTCGATTGCGACAAGTTGGTGACCACTGCTCTAGAAAGGTTAATCTCGTGCTTCTCTCTGTGGGCTGATATTTCTGCGTGGCAGGGGAGGCACAGTTTAGGGGGAACAGTGCTGAAGAGACATGGCCATCCAGTGACTACCTTGTTGCACAAACACCTCTCATACACTTCTGGTTCATTGTCTACAGTGCCGCTCCGAGTCCAGCCGTTCGGATGACGTCTCCAGTTGCGAGGAGGAAGAGGATGACCCCATGTCCTTCTCCCCGGCCTCCTCCTCTTCCTGCCACCAGCCTCCCCCCACACTCCGATTGGAGGGCTCGGCGGCGCCCCACTTCCTGCCCGGCAGCCCTGCCCAGTGGAGTGTGGAGGAAGTGTCTCAGTTCATATCATCTCTGCAAGGTTGGTACCACAGAGATGAGCTATATACTGTAGACACCATTGGTTGATACAGTTCAGAAGGACATGCGTTGTCATGCAACAACACACAAATGCTACTCTTTTTGTGACTTTTGAAATATTTAAAACAGTTATCGTACCTGTTTTTTTGTGTTTTTTTAAATCCCAGTGTTATTCTATGATAATTCGATTGCTATTGTATTTTCACCATTGTAAATGCTATTCATGTTATTGTCTTGCTTACCGTCTCCCCCCTTTCTCTCTCTCTCTCTCTCTCTCTCTCTCTCTCTCTCTCTCTCTCTCTCTCTCTCTCTCTCTCTCTCTCTCACCCTCTCTTACTCCCAACCTCCCTCTTTTTCTCTGTCTCTCCTCCTCTTCTCCTCTCGCAGACTGTGAGGAGCTGGCAGCCCATTTCCTGTCCCAGGAGATTGATGGACAGGCTCTGCTGCTGCTCAGAGAGGAGCATCTCATGTCCACCATGAACATCAAGCTCGGTCCCGCCCTCAAGATCTGTGCCCACATCAACAACCTGAAAGACTGAGAGAAGGATGAAAGGAGCAAAGGAGGGATTCTGAAATACTCCCCCCAAAATAAAAGGAGAGAAAGAAGGGATGGAGAAAGAGAGAGAAGATGTGACAATATGGCCATTGAAAGACTTTTTAGCTGTGTTAAGTGTTAATTTTATTATACACTAGTTGTATAAAAGTATGTGGACATCACTTCAAATTTAGTTGATTTGGCTATTTCAGCCACACCTGTTGCTGACAGGTGTATAAAATCGAGTACACAGCCATGCAATCTCCATAAACTAACATTGTCAGTGGAATGGCCTCACTGAAGAGCTCAGTGACTTTCAACATGGCATAGGATGCCACCTTTCCAACAAGTCAGTTTGTCAAATTTCTGCCCTGCTAGAGCTGCCCCTGTTTCAGCATGACAATGCCCTTGCACAAAGCAAGGTCCATACAGAAATGGTTTGTCGAGATCGGTGTGGAAGAACTTGACTGGCCTGCAAAGAGCTCTGACCTCAACCCCATCGAAAACCTTTGGGATGAATTGGAATGCCGACTGCGAGCCAGGCCTAATCACCCAACATCAGTGCCCGACCTCACTAATGCTCTTGTAGCTGAATGGAAGCAAGTCCCAGCAGCAATGTTCCAACATCTAGTGGAAATTCTTCCTTGAAGACTTGAGGCTGTTATAGCAGCAAAGGGAGGACCAACTCCATATTAATGCCCATGATTTTGGAATGAGATGTTTGACAAGCAGTGTCCGCATACTTTTGTCAGTGTAGTGTATTTTGTCAAAACAAACATAGAATGAAAGTGGAAAAGATGAGGCTTCTACCCACAAGACGTGGACCTTCAATGTAGAGTATTATGTTACATTATGTGAGTGAGTGAGCAAACCCTATATATGTGTGTAATGTTTGCCTATATATTTAAATATACCTTTGTTGGCTGGACTGCCTTTGTTTACGCTGTAGAGAATCATTGCGTTATCTCTGTGCAAATTGTGGCCTTTTTTAAGTAGTTTCAGCGAGCTAAAATAGAACTAGAACGGAGTCGTCCGTAAAAAAATCAATAACGTGTTTCACATCATTCCTTATTTTTACGAGTCGTTATGTATGGTAAGGTCATGTAAAGCAATGGACCATTGCCTTTGTCCAACCATTACTGGGGAGTAGCAAATATATTGGCCTAAGGATCCTTGACAAATAGAGGGTGACATTTTCTGTTTGCTGAAGTTAGAAAAAAATGTACAATTGGTGCACAGGATTTATATTTAAAAAAACGTCCTTTTTACAATGTACGTGAGGTGGCAGCAATAATCTATGAGGATTTGAAGTACTGGTACACCTGATCCAAGTTATACCGTCCCATTGGCTACTGTAGTTTTCCAAACGTGTTTCAGATTCTATGCCCTCCTGTCTATTTGAAATGTTTGTGTTTTTGTCAAATCTTTGCAGTTTTACACACAGCATGAGCTATTTACAGTAGTGGACAGAACATGTCACCAAGGTCGTGTTCATTAGGCATCAAACGGACAAAAACTGACTGAAACAGGGAGGGACTGGCACAGCCAGAAGAGGACTGGCCACCCCTCATAGCCTGGTTCCTCTCTAGGTTTCTTCCTAGGTTTTGGCCTTTCTAGGGAGTTTTTCCTAGCCACCATGCTTCTACACCTGCATTACTTGCTGTTTGGGGTTTTAGGCTGGGTTTCTGTACAGCACTTTGAGATATCAGCTGATGTAAGAAGGGCTATATAAATACATTTGATTTGATTTGACGACCTGGACTTGTCCAATAAGAAACACTAATGTTCTCGCTGCTTGCCCTAATGAACATGACCCTGGATTGTGGTCTTCCTCATAGCTTTCCTCATAACTTCTACCTATCCAAGGCTTTTGTTACAGAAGCAGTGACTGTGGCTATTATGAATAATCAATCATCTTATGATTAGGTGCTCTGCTAATTGTGTTTTTACGTTTTAAGCTTGGAGAAGGCGAGGTCAATATCATGCAAAAAAATAAACAAACTACTAGGACAACATGGAGGAGTGGTAGTGCTTTTATTTTGAAACTGATTTGATGAGTGTTGTGTAGACTGATCGTTTATTGTGTGTAATAGCTAGTTGTGCTCTTTACTTTACAGTCCTTTGACTGGTTAAGACTTCTGAGTTTTTTAAGGCATATTTGTTAGGCAGGGATCCCAGCTCGAAGAAGGATCACTTTGCTTTGTTGAACAACAGATGCCTTAAAGGGAAATATCAAACGATGTATGATATGCATGTAGGGTGCGTTTTTCATCATCGTGATGATGTGGCCGGTGCTTCTTACAAGTCCAATACTGCATCTTGGAAACTGCTGACATGCAGAACATTTTGTAATTGTATAAAAGTGGACTAATTGAAAAAATAATACAAAAGACAGTTTTTGAGTGGATTTTCCCTTTAACTTACTTTCCCTGCTGGGCTAGGTTTATTATGATGAGGCAATTAGCCTATTTGATGGCACTGTGGTTGTTTAAAGGGTTAAAGTGTGAGCGACAATAGTTTGCATGTACAGTAGAAATATAGAGCTAGTGTGGGATAGAGACCCAGGTAGGGCCTTGGAAGTCACTGGCATTAGAACCTGCAGTAAGCAGGGAATTTTCATTTTGTTGTCCTTTGGAGCCACATAGATATACAGTGGGACAGTGGACAAATATAGAAATATACATATATTATTCTTTAAATACACAATATAAGTATGTACAGTGCCTTCGGAAAGTATTCAGACCCCTTGACTTTTTCTATATTTTGTTAGGTTACAATTGTTCTAAAATTTATGAAATCGTTTTTTCCCCTCATCAATCTACACACAATACCCCTTAATGACAAAGCAAAAACAGGTTGTAAGAGATTTTTTGCAGATTTATAAAAAAAAAGGAAAAACATAAATATTACATTTACATACGTTTTCAGACCCTTTACTCAGTACTTTGTTGAAGCACCTTTGGCAGTGTCTACAGCCTCGAGTCTTCTAGTGTATGACGATACAAGCTTGTTAGCACACCTGTATTTGAGGAGTTTCTCCCATTATTCTCTGCAGATCCTCTCAAGCTCTGTCAAGTCTGATGCAGCACGTCGCTGCACAGCTATTTTCAGGTCTCTCCAGAGATGCTCGATCGGGTTCAAGTCCGGGCTCTGGCTGGGCCACTAAAGGACATTCAGAGATTTGTCCCAAAGCCACTCCTGCGTTGGCCTGGCTGTGTGCTTAGGGTCGTGGTCCTGTTGGAAGGTGAACCTTCGCCCCAGTCTGAGGTCCTGAGTGCTCTTGAGCAGGTTTTCATCAAGGATCTCTCTGTACTTTGCTTTGTTCATCTTTGCCTCGATCAAGACTAGTCTCTCAGTCCCTGTCGCTGAAAGCATCCCCACAGCATGATGCTGCCACCACCATGCTTCACCTTAAGGATGGTGGCAGGTTTCTTCTAGACGCGACGCTTGGCATTCACACCAAAGAGTTCAATCTTGGTTTCATCAGACCAGATAATCTTGTTTCACACGGTCTGGGAGTCTTTAAGTGCCTTTTGGCACACTCCAAGCGGGCTGTCATGTGCCTTTTACTGAGGAGTGGCTTCATAAAGGCCTGATTGGAGGAGTGCTGCAAAGATGGTTTTCCATCTGGAATGTTCTCCCATCTCCACAGAGGAACTCTAGAGCTCTGTCAGAGTGACCATCGGGTTCTTGGTTACCTCCCTGACAAAGACCCCTCTCCCCCGATTGCTCAGTTTGGCCGGGCGGCCAGATCTTGGAAGAGTCTTGGTGGTTCCAATCTTCTTCAATTTAAGAATGATGGAGGCCACTGTGTTCTTGGGGACCTTCAATGCTGCAGAAATGTTTTGGTACCCTTCCCCAGATCTGTGCCTCGACACAATCCTGTCTCGGAGCTCTAGGGACAATTCCTTCGACCTCATGGCTTGGTTTTTGCTCTGACATTCACTGTCAACTGTGGGACCTTATATAAACCGGTGTGTGCCTTTCCAAATCATGTCCAATCAATTGAATTTACCACAGGTGGACTCCAATCAAGTTGATAAAACAGCTCAAGGATGATCAATGGAAACAGGATGCACCTGAGCTCAGTTTCGAGTCTCATAGCATAGGGTCTGAATACTTTTATGTTAAATAAGGTATTTCTGTTTTTTGCAAAAATGATTAAAAACCTGTTTTCGCTTTGTCATTATGGGGTATTGTGCGTAGATTGCTGAGGATTTAAAAAAATGTAATCCATTTTAGAATAAGGCTGTAACGTAACAAAATGTGGAAAAAGTCAAGGGGTCTGAATACATTCCGAATGCTGTATGTGTTAATACCTGAGTGTTTCATCAGTCTCTTACGTTGTATTGAGCATAATAAGGGACCTAAAGATAAACAAGTTGTGTTGTTTTGACATTAAAAACACTCTCCCAGCAGTCTTCATGATAATGTGAGAAAAGCAACACTGAACGTAATGTAGAACTTGATTTAAACGACCATCGCAGGAGCCAATCAGAGAACAACGTAATTGTAGGCCTCTCCATATCCCGCCTCCCGCAGGTACTTCTCAATGTCCAGTGGCTCAGGCACTCGAATAACTGTCCTATTGTTGGCACTCTTCTCTCCTGATTGGAGCTTCCGGATCACCTCAGCCAATGCAGGGCGCTCGTGTGGAGTGAACTGGCCACAGGACTTGATTATGGAATACCTGAAAAGGGTACAGTAGCTTTTGTAACCAATGTAACTCGTTTTGTGGTATTCATTGTGGCCATCTTTACCAATGTCGAAGTGAACTATTACAGCACTGTTATAATCATATGTTTCTGTCGTATATTAGGTCATTTTTCATGTATTATTACATAATGTGGGCTCTTACAGTGAGTTAGAACAATTAGCTGGTCTCTTTTGAGTCTTTCCTCTCTGGAGGTATTGGAGAAGATCACCGGCCATGACTTTAGGGAATGGTGGGTCACCTACAAAGTGGAGGAATAAATGATGAATTAGGGCGTGTATACAAGATAAACATTATAATAACGAGATAAATCTTTTTCAATTTGTGATGGTTGTAGCAGTTCAGTAGACCAGTAATGATACATTATTTATTTAGAAAAGCATTTACCTAGTGTCACTATTTCATGGAGCAGGATACCAAAAGACCAGCTGGAAAAAAATTGTTCATTGTTCAAGTAAAAAAAATCACATGTATTTTTGATAATTTGTGTAATGGATATGTCCGATCAGGTTGGCGACTTACACGTCACTGCTTTGACTGACAGGTCTCCTTGCCAATACTTCTGGAGCCTGCCACTTCCTCATCTCAATGTTCTGCAGCTCTCCTGGTGTTCCTGCTTGTGTTTTCTTACAGTATGCTGGACCCAATCCCCACAGTTTAGCCGTTAGGTCTCGACCAACCAGAACGCTCCGAGCTCCAACGTTGCCATGGATACAGCTCTGACCGTGCAGGTATTCCTGAATACACAATTAGAGAGGATGTTGTGTTTTAATATGGCTATGTGACGTTCAAGCGTATGAAAGCCATTCATACAGACGAATCAAGTAGGTGTGTGGCCAAGAGTTTTTTCTAAACACAGGTAAAACTCTTGTTCCCTACCAACAGGTTCAAATCAAATGATCATTTACATCAGCAGTTGTCACAGTGCTTATACAGTTCTGAATAAGAATGATGTAATCGTTAGATTGACATTTTATAACATAGGCACTCAACTTGAACTATCATTTTTAATTGTAGACAAAATGACAGAGATGGATGAATCACTTGATGTGTGGGAAGGAGAGCGAGAGGGAGAGAGAGACCAACCAGAGCAGAAGCCACTTGTCCTCCCATGGTGAAGATGCACTGCTCTGTGATATCGCATGGGGACTCAACACCTGTGTCCTGCCAAGAAAGAGCACTGTGAGTTTCCACTCACACTATCACTAATGATCATGTCCATATTCACTGTAGTCTGCATGAGTTACAGAGTGTTTGCTCAGCCTCTTGAGACCCACATACAACAAGAATTTTCAGGCAAACTGATGACAATATACGTAAAAGTTGTGCGGGCAGATCTCTAGTTTGGACCGTTTCCTAACATATCAGGGCAGTGTTCAGTATACTCCAGTCCGTAGCAAAACATTTTGGTGAAACAATAATCTCTCATTGGACAAGTTCAAGTAGGCTACCTCTCCATTTCCCTCTGTTTAAAACAGTGTTCTCCCACCTGAACACCCCCAGCTATTTGGTAACTTACAGTAGGAGTACCCATAGAGATAGATAGAGGACTCATCATGGATTTAATCCGTTTTAGCATGGACATTGCTATTGAGGGCTTCTACTGTGCTTCGCCCATTTTAAAGTAGTAAATTGGGTGGGGATTCCTATGGGTTGTAGCCTCAATGATGCTGCCCATGTCACAGACGCCATAATGGCACAGATATAACGATGAGTCCTCTATCTAACTCTATGGGAGTACCATACCTGTCGACACCTCCATAGGAACCCCAGCAGGTCCCTGTGCACCAGTTCCTCCATCACGGTTATGAGGGGTGTACGTAGGGAGACCACGCCCACCAGACCAGGCAGAAAGGGGTGGGGCCCCAGCTCAGACAGGAAGGAGGCAAAGCCCAGGAAGGACTGGCGCTCGCTGTCATCGGCTGTTTCTGGGGTGAGAAAAGGTACGTGTTGAGATTAACTACATTGCAGTCGGACTGCATAGAATCACTAATCTACAAATCACCTTACATCCAAATAACTACTCTTTATACTATCAAGATTAGAGATTCTACACCTTGCCTTGCTTAAACTGATCTTCAACTTTTGTATGTTTTTGTCCTTTATCTGGTAGTAGGCTACTCATGGGAAAGTTAGTCAATTTTGTTATGGGTAGGACTAGGTCTTTTGATTTGAATATCGAGTTAAGATCACACGATTTCATAGTAACACAAAGACAAGATAACAACCCCAAGATTTCAGGTTTTATACTCGTATAAACCTCAAGGTCCTACAATACACTGAGTGTCAGTCTCTGGATGGGAGCATCAATTTTATAATTCCAATGAATATCAAAGCATGTTACCTTTAAGTGTCCGTAGAACCACGTCTCTGTTGTCCATCCTTGCCCTGTAGAGGGAGACAGAGTTGTCCGGTTTGACGGAGAAGGAAAGGGGCAGCGGAGTGACCAGGTTGAAAGAGCCATGCTGTCTCTCTTTGGGCGTCTCCGGTACGGCAGAAAACGTGGCTGGGGTGTCACGCTGGGTCGGGGTGCTCATAGGTAACTCCTCATGCTCCAGAGGGTTCAGCTCAGGAGGAGCTGCAGGTAAAGAGATAGGTAATGCACATATATCAAATCAAGTACTACTTAAGTCGTTTTTTGGGGTATCTGTACTTTACTATTTATATATTTTCAACTTTTCTTTTACTTCACTACATTCCTAAAGAAAATAAGGTACTTTTTACTCCATACATTTTCCCTGCCACCCAAAAGTAACAGGAAAATGGTCCAATTCACACACTCAACAGAAGATCCCTGGTCATCCCTACTGCCTCTGATCTGGTGTCACGCCCTGACCATAGAGAGCCCTTGGGGTTCTCTATGGTGCAATAGGTCAGAGCGTGACTAGGGGGTGTTCTGGTCTAATAGTTCTATGTTGGTGTGAGTATGGTTCCCAATTGGAGGCAGCTGATTATCGTTGCCTCTAATTGGCGATCATACTTAGTGTGGTCCTTTTCCCACCTGCGTTTGTGGGATATTGTTTCGTTTTGGTTTAGTGCTATGTGCGCCACGAACTGCACGTTCGTTTATTCTTTGTTGTTTTTTGAGGGCTCACTTTAATAAATATGCGGAACTCTACTCACGCTGCGCCTTGGTCCGCTCATTATGTATATAACGAACGCGACATCTGGTGGACTCACTAAACACACATGCTTCGTTTGTAAATGATGTCTGAGTGTTGGAGTGTTGGAGTGTTGAAGTGTCTGAGTGTTGGAGTGTCTGAGTGTTGGAGTGTCTGAGTGTTGGAGTGTCTGAGTGTTGGAGTGTCTGAGTGTCTGAGTGTCTGAGTGTTGGAGTGTCTGAGTGTTGGAGTGTCTGAGTGTTGGAGTGTCTGAGTGTTGGAGTATTGGAGTGTCTGAGTGTTGGAGTGTCTGAGTGTCTGAGTGTCGGAGTGTCGGAGTGTTGGAGTGTTGGAGTGTCTGAGTGTTGGAGTATTGGAGTGTCTGAGTGTTGGAGTGTCTGAGTGTTGGAGTGTCTGAGTGTCTGAGTGTCTGAGTGTCTGAGTGTTGGAGTGTCTGAGTGTTGGAGTGTCTGAGTGTTGGAGTGTCTGAGTGTTGGAGTGTTGGAGTATTGGAGTGTTGGAGTGTCTGAGTGTTGGAGTGTTGGAGTGTGCCCCTGGCTGTCTATAACTAAATAAAAAACAAGAAAATGGTGCCGTCTGGTTTGCTTAATATAAGGATTTTTAAATTATTTATACTTTTACTTTTGATACCTAAGTATATTTTAGCAATTAAATGTACTTTCAATACTTAAGTACAGTATATTTAAAACCAAAGACTTTCAGACTTTTACTCAAGTAGTATTTTACTGGGTGACTTTCACTTTTACTTGAGTCATTTTCTATTATGGTATCTTTACTTTTACTCAAGTATGACAATTGGGTACTTTTTCCACCACTGCATAGAAGCGACCTAGAGATGCAACTCATGCATTACAAAACAAACATCAGTTTCTGCCAATGCAGGCTTTTTAAAAGTAGATAAATACACCATATGCCAGTAGATGAATATATGGCAGGAGTTTGTCTAGTTTTGGCAAACATTTATATTAAAAGTTTGTTTGAAATAAACCATATGGCAATCATTGTGCTTAAGCAATTTATTTGTTTACAGTTTGTAAATGCTTACTACTGTACTGTAGTTCTAGTACAGAGTTAATTTCGGATATCTCAGACCTTGGAGCATTGTAACTGTAACGGGTGACGCTCTCCTCATCCTCGAAAGAGGTGAGGAGAGAAGGATCTTCAGACCAAAACGCAGGCTTAGGGAAATAAGCCATCTTTATTATAACAACAATGATGGCAAACACGAAACGAAACAAACACTTTCCAAACTACAAAATAAGAAAACGACGTAGAACGAAACCTGAACATAAACTTACATAACTGAAACGTAAACTCACGAACAGGCAACAGACGACATCGAAACAAAACGAACAAACAAACGCTACAGTCCCATGTGGTACGAAACATACATACGGACACAGGAGACAATCACCCACAAACAAACAGTGAGAATGCCCTACCTAAATATGACTCTTAATTAGAGGCAAACGCAAACCACCTGCCTCTAATCAAGAGCCATACCAGGCAAACCAAAACCAACATAGAAACAGATAACATAGAATGCCCACCCAACCTCACGTCCTGACCAACTAACACACAAAAACTAACATAAATAGGTCAGGAACGTGACAGTACCCCCCCCACAAGGTGCGAACTCCGGACGCACCAGCACAAAGTCTAGGGGAGGGTCTGGGTGGGCATCTAACCACGGTGGTGGCTCAGGCTCCGGGCGCGGTTCCCACCCCACCATAATCCATCCTAACTTCCTCCCTCCAAGAATGTCCACCCTCTTTTGACCCCCACAAAATTCCCTTAACAACATATCCAATAGGGACAACACCGGGACAGAGAGATAAATCAAGAAAGAGGGATAGATAAGAATATAGAGATAGATGAAGATAGAGAGGGAGATTAGGATAGAGGGGCAACTCCGGACTGAAAGGCAGCTCCGGACAGAGAGACAGCTCTGGACTGATGGGCAGTTCTGGGTATCCAGCCTTTTCAGGCTGAAGGACAGCTCATGGCTGACTGACGAATCTCGATGCTCATGGCTGGCTGACGGCTCTCGACGCTCATGGCAGGCTGACGGCTCTCGACGCTCATGGCAGGCTGACGGCTCTCGACGCTCATGGCAGGCTGACGGCTCTCGACGCTCATGGCAGGCTGACGGCTCTCGAGGCTCATGGCAGGCTGACGGCTCTCGACGCTCATGGCAGGCTGACGGCTCTCGACGCTCATGGCAGGCTGACGGCTCTCGACGCTCATGGCAGGCTGACGGCTCTCGACGCTCATGGCAGGCTGACGGCTCTCGACGCTCATGGCAGGCTGACGGCTCTCGACGCTCATGGCGCTCTGACGGCTCTGGCTGCTCATGGCGCTCTGACGGCTCTGGCTGCTCATGGCTCTCTGACGGCTCTGGCTGCTCATGGCTCTCTGACGGCTCTGGCTGCTCATGGCTCTCTGACGGCTCTGGCTGCTCATGGCTCTCTGACGGCTCTGGCTGCTCATGGCTCTCTGACGGCTCTGGCTGCTCATGGCTCTCTGACGGCTCTGGCAGATCCTGTCTGGTTGGCGGCTCTGGCAGATCCTGTCTGGTTGGCGGCTCTGGCAGATCCTGTCTGGTTGGCGGCTCTGGCAGATCCTGTCTGGTTGGCGGCTCTGGCAGATCCTGTCTGGCTGACGGCTCTAGCGGCTCCTGTCTGGCTGACGGCTCTGTAGGCTCATGGCAGACGGGCGGCTTTGCAGGCTCATGGCAGACGGCGGCTTTGCAGGCTCCTGGCAGACGGATGGCTCAGACGGCGCTGGGGAGACGGATGGCTCAGATGGCGCTGGGGAGACGGATGGCTCAGATGGCGCTGGGGAGACGGATGGCTCAGATGGCGCTGGTGAGACGGATGGCTCTGGCCGGATACGGCGCACTGTAGACCTGGTGCGTGGTGCCGGAACTGGAGGCACCGTGCTAATGATAAGCACCTTCCTACTAGTGCGGAGAGCAGGGACAGGGCACACTGTATTCTCAAAGCCTACTCTATCCCTGATGCGTGGTACCGGCACTGGTGACGCCGGGCTGAGGACAAGCACATCAGGATTAGTAGGGGGAGAAGATACAGTTTGTACAGGGCTCTGGAGACGCACTGGTAGCTTAGTGCGTGGTGCCGGAACTGGAGGCACCGGGCTAGATACACGCACTACAGGGAGAGTGCGTGGAGGAGGAACAGGGCTCAGGATACGCACTGGTAGCCTAGTGCGTAGTGTATACACTGTAGGTACTAGGCTGGGGCGGGGAGGTGGTGCCGGAAATACCGGACCGTGGAGGCGTACTGGCACTCTTGAGCATTGAGCTTGCCCAACCTTACCTGGTTGAATACCCCCGGTTGCCCGACCAGTGCGGGGAGGTGGAATAACCCGCACCGGGCTATGTAGGCGAACCGGGGAAACCATGCGTAAGGCAGGTGCCATGTATGCCGGCCCGAGGAGACGCACTGGAGACCAGACGCGTTGAGCCGGCCTCATGACACCTGGCTCAATACCCAATCTAGCCCTACCAGTGCGGGGAGGTGGAATAACCCGCACTGGGCTATGCACTCGTACAGGAGACACCGTGCGCTCTACTGCGTAACACGGCGCCTGCCCGTACTCCCGCTCTCCACGGTAAGCCTGGGAAGTGGGCGCAGGTCTCCTACCTGCCCTTGGCCCACTATCTCCTAGCCCCCCCCCAAGAAATTTTTGGGAATTACTCACGGGCTTTTTTGGCTTCCGTGCCAGACGCGTTCCCTCATAGCTCCGGTTCCTCTCCTCGGTAGCCTCTGCTCTCCTCCGTGCCTCCAGCTCAGCTTTGGGACGGCGATGTTCTCCTGCCTTAGCCCAGGGACCTTCTCCATTCATTATTTGCTCCCATGTCCAGAAATCCTTTCTCTCCTGTCCCCTACTCCGTTTCGTTTTCCTTTGCCGCTTGGTCTTAGCTTGGTGGGTGATTCTGTAACGGGTGACGCTCTCCTCATCCTCGAAAGAGGTGAGGAGAGAAGGATCTTCAGACCAAAACGCAGGCTTAGGGAAATAAGCCATCTTTATTATAACAACAATGATGGCAAACACGAAACGAAACAAACACTTTCCAAACTACAAAATAAGAAAACGACGTAGAACGAAACCTGAACATAAACTTACATAACTGAAACGTAAACTCACGAACAGGCAACAGACGACATCGAAACAAAACGAACAAACAAACGCTACAGTCCCATGTGGTACGAAACATACATACGGACACAGGAGACAATCACCCACAAACAAACAGTGAGAATGCCCTACCTAAATATGACTCTTAATTAGAGGCAAACGCAAACCACCTGCCTCTAATCAAGAGCCATACCAGGCAAACCAAAACCAACATAGAAACAGATAACATAGAATGCCCACCCAACCTCACGTCCTGACCAACTAACACACAAAAACTAACATAAATAGGTCAGGAACGTGACAGTAACCCACTGGGCACAAACTTGTGTTTCAATGTAAATTGTCAAAGTACTGTGATGTGGAATCTAACTTGAAAATGAACTGGATTTGACAAAAGTAGCTGTTGTTTTGAGGAAAGAAATTTCAACCACAGGATTATGTCATCATTCTAACCAATTTTCAACATAGACAAACCTAAAATATGTTGAATTTGTACCTTTGAAACAATGTCAGATCTTCGACGTTATATCCACTATCAGAATTTTAAAAACAATAGACTGTGCGGCACGTCCTACTGGAGAGTTGATTTACAACTATTAATTTGGTCTCACATCCAGGGTTTTAACCAAGCCCAGCTTTTATATTTGTCACAGTCTACTATCAATGTGCTATTGTGAGAATGATTATTGAGAGACCTCTTGGTAACTAAATATATTCACTGTTGCTATTGAAGTCATTCCAAAGAGTAGTTTTAACAGAGCAAATGAAATGTCATCAACAGCTATTGTTTCAATTCAACCCAGGGTTCAACTAAACATAGACAATACATATGGGCCTAAGGTTTCAAGCTTTGGTTGAATTCAAATGTAATCTTTAATTTAATCATTAATATGTTGGATTCACGTCTCTATCTCAACCTAAAAATCAAAGTTAAAAATAGTGCATTTAAAGTTTGATTAGATTAGATTTAGTGATATTCTTTGACTTTGGTTGAAATGGAGACCCACACATATCAATTATTAATTTGTAGACAAACTGGATATTGAATTGTGTTTGGTTGTCAACGCAACCAAATATCAATATTTGAAGGAGATCTTCTGCTTGAATAGTTCCATCTGTGCCACTGACTTAATCAGCCTTTAATCACAGTTTGTCTACAAATTAATAATTGATATGTTGGATTCATGTCTCCATCTCAACCAAAAATACAAGTTATAGAATAGAATAGGAAATCAAATCAAATGAAACTTTAAATACACTTTAAATAAAGTTTGATGTGATTTAGTTATATTCTTCAACTTTGATTCTTGGTTGAGATGGAGACATTAATGCAACATATCAATTATTAGTTTGTAGAGAAGCTGGAGTTAATGTCTGACTAAGTCTGTGGCACAAAATATACATCTCCTTCAAATGTGAATATTTAGTTGTGTGGACAACCAAACTTTTGCAATACAGTAAATAGCCAATTAACTTGTCGACAAAGTAACAAATGATATGTTGGATTTAGGTCTTCAACTAAACCAAAAAAGTTAAAGAATAGGATTAAGCCAGTGGCTCAGATGAACCTATCCAACCATTAGATATCCTTTAAATGTCGTTATTTGGCTGCACTGTCAACCAAAACACAAGTCAATATTACTTTTGTAAAACACTAAATAGCCTAAAGTTAAGGCTATTGTACAAACTAATGGAACAGTATTTATTCAACCCTAAAATGAGTAATGACATTGTATTTCCAATGGAGTTTGGTTGTGATTTTAGATGGTTGAAAGCATAGTGATAACACATTGGGAATTCAACAAACTTCTTGCTTTCTTTTTGAGTGAGTGAATAAAGGCTGAAATCTCATTGATCAACATCCCAACCAAATATTACCCTCATTTCCACATTGCAATGATGTGGTTTGCCCAGTGGGAAGCTAGGCAGCAACAGCACAAGGTCTGGGGAGGATGTCAGCTTCTATATGACAATATGAAAAGGGGGAGAAAAAAATATTCAGGGGAGGGTCCTCATCAGACAGAAAACTCTCCCAACAAATCACGAGTTTAGGTAGGCAGGGATTAAAATGCAGGTGGGTACTGTGCTCATCTTTAGCTAGGGCGGTAAATGTGACCGGTGACGCGCTTCCCCTTTCCGACTCGTCCTCTCTGTCCCAACTGACAACACAACTTGTAAAGATGTGTTAAGCTGGAGAATTGATGCATTGCCATTTGTCTAGAGAGACTTGTACATCGTGGGAAAATACTTGTGCTGGCTCATCAGTCAAGCTCATTGGCATTACATCGATGTGCACACCAACTTACCCTCAATGCCCTGTAGGTTCTGTCTGGAACTTTTCCTCTGTGTGTGTCTGCTCGACCTGCTTGTGCTGTGTGGTCGGGCTAGGGTTACTGTGGGTCGTCTGCGGTTTTCCTTTCCAGGCCAGTACCTCAGCAGGAGAACGATTAGCAGAGAGACCAGGAAGCTTGCTAGGAGCAGGACAGGCACGATGATCACTTCCTGTTCATACACTGTGATCTCTGAGAGAGAGGGAGAGAGAAAGAGAGAGACTAAACTCTGGTGCCCAAACAACTAGGTATGCCCTGGAGCTGTTGTCAGAGGGCAGACTTGGGTTCCCCAGCCACATTATAACAGGGGGTATGCTAATTTGGTATAGAGCAGACCTAACTTACCCTATTAAATTAGAGTGGGTTAGGTCTGGCTAGAAATTCATGAGGGAATTATCTCAACAGAGAAAAATGTCCTCATGTGTACTACCTATATACTCCCAATAGAAATCTAATACTTTGGGGGCCTCCCGAGTGGCGCAGTGGTCTAGGGCACTGCATCGCAGTGCTAGCTGCGCCACCAGAGTCTCTGGGTTCGCGCCCAGGCTCTGTCGCAGCCGGCCGCGACCGGGAGGTCCGTGGGGCGACGCACAGTTGGCATAGCGTCGTCCGGGTTAGAGAGGGTTTGGCCGGTAGGGATATCCTTGTCTCATCGCGCTCCAGCGACTCCTGTGGCGGGCCGTGCGCAGTGCGCGCTAACCAAGGGCGCCAGGTACACGGTGTTTCCTCCGACACATTGGTGCGGCTGGCTTCCGGGTTGGAGGCGCGCTGTGTTAAGAAGCAGTGCGGCTTGGTTGGGTTGTGCTTCGGAGGACGCATGGCTTTCGACCTTTGTCTCTTCCGAGCCCGTACGGGAGCTGTAGCGATGAGACAAGATAGACAAGATACAAGAGACAAGATACTAGCGATTGGATACCACGAAAATTGGGAAGAAAATGGGATTTAAAAAAAAAAATAAATAAAATAAAATAAAATAAAAATGTGATTAAAAAAAATAAAAAATCGATTACTTTAACAATGACAGCTTCTCCGTCCTAGAGGGGGACTAGCCTGTGGTGACCTAAAACTGTACTGGACAAGAACCTGACACGCTCAGCACACAGAGGGACAAACACCTACCTGGAGGTGACAGTATTCCCTTCCAAATATGCTCCCCTAGACACAACAATGACAAAACAATGGGTCACACCTGCAGCCCTGTCGCACACTGGGTTCATACATAGTCAATGGTAGGCTTTGAGGAGACTCCTATGGTAGGTGCACCTATAGCTCATCCCTTGGCAGTAGTAGCTTAGATTACTTTTTCACTGACCTCAACCCAGAGTCTCTCAGAGCGTTCACAGTCAGCCCACTGACACACCTATCAGATCACAGTCTACCTGAACGGAGCAATACTCAATCATGAGGCATCAAAGGCAAAGGAACTGCACAATATTAACAAATGCTATAGATGGAAGGAAAGTAGTGCAGAAACCTACCAAAAAACAATTAGGCAACAACACATTCAATCCCTTTTCGACAACTTCCTGGACAAAACAGTTCACTGTAATAGTCAAGGTGTAAACCTGGCAGTAGAAAGCCTAAACAGTATATTTGACCTTTCAGCTTCCCTGTCAAATCTAACAATTTCAGGCAGACAACCTAAGAAAATTAACAACAATGACAAATGATTTGATGATGTCACGTTCCTGACCTATTTATGTTAGTTGTTATGTGTGTTAGTTGGTCAGGACGTGAGGTTGGGTGGGCATTCTATGTTTTCTGTTTCTGTGTTGGTTTTGGGTTGCCTGGTATGGCTCTTAATTAGAGGCAGGTGTTTGGCGTTCCTCTAATTAAGAGTCATATTTAGGTAGGCGTTGTCACAGTGTTCGTTGTGGGTGATTGTCTCCTGTGTCGTGTCGATGTATGTACCATACGGGACTGTTTGGCTGTTCGTTTTCGTTTCGATGTCGTCTGTTTCCTGTCCGTGAGTTTACGTGTAGTTATGTAAGTTTATGTTCAGGTTTCGTCAACGTCGTTTTCTTGTTTTGTAAATTTGAAAGTGTTTTGTGTTTCGTGTTGCCATCGTCGTATTTATAATAAAGATGGCTTATTTCCCTGAAGCTGCATTTTGGTCTGATGATCCTTCTCTCCTCTCCTCGTCTGAGGATGAGGAGAGCGACAGCCGTTACAGAATCACCCAACCACGCTAAGACCAAGCGGCAAGGGAAAACTAAACGGAGTAAGGGACAGGAGAGAAAGGAGCAATGGACATGGGACGATGTATTGGACGGAAAGGGTTGCTACACTTGGGAGGAGATCCTGGCTGGTAGGGATCGCCTCCCATGGGAACAGGTGGAGGCACTGAGGAGAGCAGAGGCTACCGGGGAGAGGAACCGGAGCTATGAGGGAACGCGTCTGGCACGGAAGCCCAAAAAGCCCGTAAGTAATTCCCAAAAATTTCTTGGGGGGGGGGCTAGGAGGTAGTGGGCCAAGGGCAGGTAGGAGACCTGCGCCCACTTCCCAGGCTTACCGTGGAGAGCGGGAGTACGGGCAGGCGCCGTGTTACGCAGTAGAGCGCACGGTGTCTCCTGTACGAGTGCATAGCCCAGTGCGGGTTATTCCACCTCCCCGCACTGGTAGGGCTAGATTGGGTATTGAGCCAGGTGTCATGAGGCCGGCTCAACGCGTCTGGTCTCCAGTGCGTCTCCTCGGGCCGGCATACATGGCACCTGCCTTACGCATGGTTTCCCCGGTTCGCCTACATAGCCCGGTGCGGGTTATTCCACCTCCCCGCACTGGTCGGGCAACCGGGAGCATTCAACCAGGTAAGGTTGGGCAGGCTCAATGCTCAAGAGTGCCAGTACGTCTCCACGGTCCGGTATTTCCGGCGCCACCTCCTCGCCCCAGCCTAGTACCTACAGTGCCTACACTACGCACTAGGCTACCAGTGCGTATCCTGAGCCCTGTTCCTCCTCCACGCACTCTCCCTGTAGTGCGTGTATATAGCCCGGTGCCTCCAGTTCCGGCACCACGCACTAAGCCACCTGTGCGTCTCCAGAGCCCTGAACACACTGTATCTTCTCCCCCTACTAATTCTGATGTGCTTGTCCTCAGCCCGGTGTCACCAGTGCCGGTACCATGCATCAGTTATAGAGTGGGCTCTGAGAATATAGTGTGCCCTGTCCCTGCTCCCCGCACTAGTAGGAAGGTGCTTATCCTTAGCCCGGTGCCTCCAGTTCCGGCACCACGCACCAGGTCTACAGTGCGCCGTATCCGGCCAGAGCCATCCGTCTCCCCAGCGCCATCTGAGCCATCCGTCTCCCCAGCGCCATCTGAGCCATCCGTCTCCCCAGCGCCATCTGAGCCATCCGTCTCCCCAGCGCCGTCTGAGCCATCCGTCTGCCAGGAGCCTGCAAAGCCGCCCGTCTGCCATGAGCCTGCAAAGCCGCCCGTCTGCCATGAGCCTACAGAGCCATCCGCCAGACAGGAGCCGCTAGAGCCGTCAGCCAGACAGGAGCCGCTAGAGCCGTCAGCCAGACAGGATCTGCCAGAGCCGCCAACCAGACAGGATCTGCCAGAGCCGCCAACCAGACAGGATCTGCCAGAGCCGCCAACCAGACAGGATCTGCCAGAGCCGCCAACCAGACAGGATCTGCCAGAGCCGTCAGCCTGCCATGAGCAGCCAGAGCCGTCAGCCTGCCATGAGCGTCGAGAGCCGTCAGCCTGCCATGAGCGTCGAGAGCCGTCAGCCAGCCATGAGCGTCGAGAGCCGTCAGCCAGCCATGAGCGTCGAGAGCCGTCAGCCAGCCATGAGCGTCGAGAGCCGTCAGCCAGCCATGAGCGTCGAGAGCCGTCAGCCAGCCATGAGCGTCGAGAGCCGTCAGCCAGCCATGAGCGTCGAGAGCCGTCAGCCAGCCATGAGCGTCGAGAGCCGTCAGCCAGCCATGAGCGTCGAGAGCCGTCAGCCTGCCATGAGCGTCCAGATTCGTCAGTCAGCCATGAGCTGCCCTTCAGCCTGAAACGGCTAGATACCCAGAACTGCCCATCAGTCCAGAGCTGTCTCTCTGTCCGGAGCTGCCTTTCATTCCGGAGTTGCCCCTCTATCATTATCTCCCTCTCTATCTTGATCTACCTCTATATTCTTATCTATCCCTCTGTCTTGATCTATCTCTCTGTCCCGGTGCTGTCCTTATTAGTGATGTTATTAAGAGGATTTTGTGGGGGTAAAAAGAGGGTGGACATTCTTAGAGGGAGGAAGCTAGGATGGATTATGGTGGGGTGGGGACCTCGCCCGGAGCCTGAGCCACCTCCGTGGTTAGATGCCCACCCAGACCCTCCCCTAGACTTTGTGCTGGTGCGTCCGGAGTTCGCACCTTATGGGGGGGGTAATGTCACGTTCCTGACCTATTTATGTTAGTTGTTATGTGTGTTAGTTGGTCAGGACGTGAGGTTGGGTGGGCATTCTATGTTTTCTGTTTCTGTGTTGGTTTTGGGTTGCCTGGTATGGCTCTTAATTAGAGGCAGGTGTTTGGCGTTCCTCTAATTAAGAGTCATATTTAGGTAGGCGTTGTCACAGTGTTCGTTGTGGGTGATTGTCTCCTGTGTCGTGTCGATGTATGTACCATACGGGACTGTTTGGCTGTTCGTTTTCGTTTCGATGTCGTCTGTTTCCTGTCCGTGAGTTTACGTGTAGTTATGTAAGTTTATGTTCAGGTTTCGTCAACGTCGTTTTCTTGTTTTGTAAATTTGAAAGTGTTTTGTGTTTCGTGTTGCCATCGTCGTATTTATAATAAAGATGGCTTATTTCCCTGAAGCTGCATTTTGGTCTGATGATCCTCCTCTCCTCGTCTGAGGATGAGGAGAGCGACAGCCGTTACAGATGAAGAATGCAAAAACCTAAGAAAGAAATTGAAAAACCTATCCAACCAAAAACATAGAGACCCAGAAAACCTGAGTCTACGCCTTCACTATGGTGAATCACTAAAACAATACAGAAATACACTACGGAAAAATAAGGAACAGCATGTCAGAAATCAGCTCAAGGTGTGTGGGTAAACCCCTTCTCTACTATTTTTGGCTCTATAACAAAGAACAAACAGCAAAAACATATACATGATCAATTACAAATCTTAGAATCAGATATTAAAGACTACCAGAACCCACTGGATTCTCCAATTACATTGAATGAACTAAAATACAAACCCTCCAACCCCAAAAGGCCTGCAGTGTTGATGGTATCCTACATGAAATTATAAAATATACAGACCACAAATTCCAATTGGCTATACTTAGTCTTTAACATCACCCTCAGCTCTGGCATCTTACCCAATATTTGGAACCAAGAACTGATAACCCCAATCCACAAAAATGGAGACAAATTTGACCCCAATAACTACCATGGGATATGCGTCAACAGCAACCTTGGAAAAATCCTCTGCATTATCATTAACATCAGACTTGTACATTTCCTCAGTGAAAACAATGTACTGAGCAAATGTCAAATTGGCTTTTTAACAAATTACCATACGACAGACCACATATTCACCCTGTACACCCTAACTGACAAACAAATAAACCCAAACAAAGTCAAAATCTTCTCATGCTTTGTTGACTTAAAAAAAAGCTTTTGACTCAATTTGGCATGAGGGTCTGCCATACAAATTGATAGAAAGTGGTGCTGGGGGAGAACATATAACATTATAAAATCCATGTACACAAAACAACAAGTGTGCGGTTAAAATTGGCAAAAAACACACATTTCTTTCCACAGGGCTGGGGAGTGAGACAGGGATGCAACTTAAGCCCCACCCTCTTCAACATATATATCAGTGAATTGGCGAGGGCACTAAAATAGTCTGCAGCACCCGGCCTCACTCAACTATAATCTGAAGTCAAATGTCTGCTGTTTGCTGATGATCTGGTGCTTTGGTCCCCAACAAGGACGGCCTACAGCAGCACCTAGATCTTCTGCACAGATTCTGCCAGACCTGGGCTCTGACAGTAAATCTCAGTAAGACAAAAATAATGGTGTTCCAAAAAAGGTCCAGTTGCCAGGACCACAAATACAAATTCCATCTAAACACCATTGCCCTAGAGCACACAAAACACGCCACAGGTAACTTCCACAAAGCTGTGAACGGTCTGAGAGACAAGGCAAGAAGGGCCTTCTATGCCATCAAAAGGAACATAACATTTGACATACCAATTAGGATCTGGAAAAAAAATACTTGAATCAGTTATAGCAGCCGATGCCCTTTCTGGTTGTGAGGTCTGGGGTCCGCTCACCAACCAAGAATTCACAAAATGGGACAAACACCAAATTGAGACTCTGCATGCCGAATTCTGCAAAAATGTCCTCTGTGTAAAATGTAAAACACCAAATAATGCATGCACAGCAGAATTAGGTTGATACCCACTAATTCCCAAAATCCAGAAAAGAGACTTTAAATTCTACAATCACCTAAAGGCAGTGATTCCCTAAACGTCCATAATAAAGCCATTACCTGCAGAGAGAAGAGAACCCTAGTCAAGCTGGTCCACATCTAGACCCCACAGAGCCCCAGGACAGCAACACAATTAGACCCAACCAAATCATGAGAAAATGAGAATGACTTGACACATTGGAAAGAATTAACATACAAAAAACAGAGCAAACTAGAATGCTATTTGGCCCTAATCAGTAGTACACAGTGGCAGAATACCTGAATACCCAAAATTAAGGAAGTCTCTGACTATGTACAGACTCGGTGAGCATAGCCTTGCTATTGAGAAAGGCTGCCGAAGGCAGACCTGGCTCTCAAGAGAAGACCGGCTATGAAGACCATACTCCTGCCAAATGTATGACCATATTAGAGACACATATTTCCCTCAGATTACACAGACCCATGAAGAATTCGAAAACAAATACAATTTTGATAAATTGCCATATCTACTGGTTGGAGTATCACAGTGTTCCATCACAGCAGCAAGATCTGTGACCTGTTGCCACAAGAAAAGGGCAACCAGTGAAGAACAAACACCATTGTAAGTACAACCTATATTTATGTTTATTTATTTCCCTTTTGCACTTTAACTATTTGCACGTCATTACAACACTGTATATACAGTACAAATATGTCATATTTGGAACGTTTGTAAATGTAATGTTTACAGTTTATTTTTTATTGTTTATTATATATTTCACTTGCTTTGACAATGTAAACATATGTTTCCCATGCCAATAAAGCCCTTAAATTGAATTGAGAGAGAGAGAGAGTAAACTCGGGTGCATCTTTCTCTTAACCTCTAACCTGCTACAGCTGACCCTGTGCTGCAAAAAGACAACGTTTCTGAATCACATTGGGCAACAATAAAGTGAAAACGAGTAAGTATAGAATGTATATGGTTCATCTACACAATCAGTGTAGATGAAGGGGAGGAGACAGGTTAAAGAAGGATGTTTAAGCCTTGAGACAATTGAGACGTGGATTGTGTATGTGTGCCATTCAGAGGGTGAATGGGCAAGACAAAGTGCCTTTCAACGGGGTATGGTAGTAAGTGCCAGGCGCACCATTTTGAGTGTGTCAAGAACTGCAATGCTGCTTGGGTTTTTCATGATCAACAGTTTCCCACGTGTATCAAGAATGGTCCACCACCCAAAGGACATTGAGCCAACTTGACACAACTGTGGGAAGCATTCCTGTGGAACACTTTCGACACTTTGTAGTGTCGATTCCCCGGCTGTTCTGAGGGCAAAAGGTAGTGTAACTCAATATTAGGAAGGTGTTCCTAATGTGTTGTCCACTCAGTGTGGTACATGACACTTAAAAGCAAACAGGTGTGGTCAAGGATTTGTTTTGAGTAGGATAGACTTGAAGTAGCAAGAACATTACATGCCAATAGGAATGTATTTCAGACTGTTTGTCAGTGGTGATTTAGTGCTCATCATCCCTATCATATTTCATAAGTTACTTATTTACACTCCTTTAATTTAAAGGTCCAATGCAGCTGTTTTTATCTCAATTTCAAATCATTCTGGGTAACAATAAAGTACCTTACTGTGATTGTTGTCAATTAAAATGTTTTTTTTTTTTAAAGCTTCTTAGCAAAGAGACATTTCTCAAGCAATAATTTTGCTAGGACTGTCTGGGAGTGGTCTGAGTGGGGAGGGAAAGCATTGAAAACTAGCTATTGTTGGCAGAGAAATGTGGAACTCTCTTTCTTATTGGTCTATTAACTCATTTACCGCATGGTGATGTTACCAGGCAGGCCAAACTCCATCACCAAAAAACTGTCTGCCGATCTTTTCAAACAGCTCTTACACTAAAAGGGTATTATCATCATTGTATTACAACCTCATAGTCTGGAAATATATTTAAATATATTCAAAACACAGTAAAATCACATGACTCCACTGGGCCTTTAAGTGCTCCTTAAATAGCATACGGAAAAAGGTGTGGCTGGTGGTGCAGTATGTTTGCACCACACCTTGATTGTTTGGCTAAGTCAAGCTACTCTGTGCCATACAAGGTCACTAGAATGTTTAAAGCCAATTGATAAGAATTTAACAATCTGGGTTTGATTCATTTCCAGGTGATCCATGACGCATCATCAATCAGCTGTTCTTGTTCCTTAGAAGCATCTGGGGAGTCTGAGCTCTCTTTCTCCGAGCCTGCGCTGCTCTGCGGCTGACATTGCGGCGGACAATGCTCCTGACAATGCGGCTGACAACGTGGCTGACCCTGTGCTGCTCCCAGCCTGTCTTGTGTGGATCTGAGTACTGTGACAGCAAACACAACACATTTCTCTTATCTTTGTAGAATGGATCAGAAAAGATAGTCTAGTATTGTATTAGGGCACGCAGCAGAAACAAAATGAGTGTTTCTTACTGGATAAGTCTAGGTATTTTTCACCCCTGCGTTTGGTGCCTACTAAAACCAGCCCCCACTAACTATATTTCACACGTATCTATATTTATTTCCCAGTTCCGCTGCTCTCTGTTCTATGTATCCAAGGTGTTTTCTAGACGTTTGAAGTGGCTTTATTGTTTTGGTTGCGACACCTTTGTTACAGTTCTGTTTGGTAAAGGCTGGGCAAGGGAACAACCGTCTCCACCCAGAGAGATAGCCATATTTATCAAATGCATTTACTGTGATGGTGATCCTGTGTAGGCACACATACAATCTCAGTAATTGGACAACCCGTTTGTGACAGAATGATACGTCGCACTTTTTACACCGATGGGGAGAATAGCAAAAACTCACCTCCACAGAAATATATTGATGGACAGATAACTGTCACACAGTTGAACATTTCCTCATTTCCATAATATTGTCTATCGAGTCTAAAGAGTCCAAATGTATGAAGTGTTTTCAATCAATGCCTTTGGCTTGGAGTCCCAACAGCTTGTGCACATGCAGTAAGTTGTAAAAGGGGGAAAGACAAGGGGACACGGGAGAAAACGAGAGAGGAGTGGAGAGAGGAGGAGAGGAGCGCTCACCACAGATGGTGTTCCCCGGTTGACACTGACTATCGGCGTCAGAGTAGGATGACATCCTGAGGAGGAACACACACACGGATACATCATCATTAGATTACCATCGGTCAGCAGCCTCATACAGCCTTCGGCTGTAATGACACAGCATGGAGTGTCCAACACCTTCCACTGTCACACAAGACACATGCAAGGACGTCTGGAGTCCGTTAGCTCCATCTAGGCTAATCAATGGCTGCTTCAGAGAACAGAAAAAGACTGTACAGTTTGTAAACTTGACGTACAATTTCCATTTCACTCCATGGTGCATGTCTGGCACTCTCCCCATTGATAACAATGACAACGTGAGTATTTTTAACATGTTTTTGTTATGCTGTGTACGTATGTTTTTGACTGCTAGTATCACTCATTATATCATTTCATTTGTTGAAGGCAGGACTTAGATTAACCCTAGATAAGAAACTACGGTATCTGGGGTAGATCTGATAGTGTCTGAATGTGTGAGGCAACTTAAGGTGCAGTAGCGTGACTATGACTATAGTACAATCACACAAGGACTGCATAAGAAGGCAATATTGACAGCTCGGCAAGGGGCGTCCAGTATGACACCAATTTGGCAAGGTTAGATCGTTAACCCACGCTTGGTATCTGGGATGTGTGTCCTAAAGACGTTGAAACCCTGGATGGGTTGGGCGTGCCGGTGCGTTGGTAACGTAGCATTGTTTGCACAATAGGCCTGGCCCGTCTGGGCACAGTACAATATGTCATACGCAACTTCAGAATTCATAGGCCTCATTATCAAACACAGTCTGACTTTTATTGTTCACTAACACCGCTATTTGAAGTTATTTTGATATGATTTGGGCAAAATGCTAAGACAGACTGGATGGTTTACTGGCTGACTAGTAGTCAGTGAAAGTGGACAGGATATCCTTATTGAAATGAAGTTGGCAGGGTCAGGGCAGGTCAATGTGAGAAGTAATTACTAGGGGCTAGACAGTAGGAAGAGACTGTGTTGTGTCTGAAATTGCACACTATTCCTTATGTAGTAGACAACTTTTGACCAGGGCCCTATGGTTCCCACTACATAGTGGACAGGCTGACATTTCAGACTCAGCCCCCGTTTTCATTTTATCACCACAGAGATAAAGCAACAACTGGTTGTATGGAACAATTAGAGGCCCATCCATAGCTCTCTGGACATTTGTTTTTCAAATGGAACTACAATTTGAATCAACTTGAGAGGACAGAGAGTGGGCCAGGGTAAATGTTCAAAATGGCAAATGGGATCAAATACTCTGTCACCTTGAGAACCAGTTCAGTTACGCAGGTTGTGTTGTTTATAAATTAATATTTAGGATTTTAATACTATAATAACATCCTATGAAACAGATTGGTACCCATGCTATGTCCATCTTACCTTACTTTAATACATTTAAGTCATTTAGCAGATGCTCTTATCCAGAGCGACTTACAGGAGCAATTAGGGTTAAGTGCCTTGCTCAAGGGCACATCAGCAGATGTTTCACCTAGTTGGCTCAGGGATTCAAACCAGCAACTTTTCGGTTACTGGCCCAACGCTCTTAACTGCTAGGCTACCTGCATGTCTAAATAAACACAACCAAAATAAATCACAACCTGTCTAAATAGAGGATAAATCAAAGTCAACACTTTGAAAGACACCTGTTCCCCTCTCGTCCACAGTATCCTTTTTCATAATCGATCGTGAAACTCGATCGTGAAACTTTGGGTGTGTTTTGTCACCTACTTCCGTCACTGTTCTCAGGTAACAATAATGAGCCATGGTCACAGCACACTCCTCCACTTAGTGTTGTTTGGAAGCACATTCTGACAAGATTTCTGCGTTTTCCCTCCCTCACCTCTTTCCAAGTATGTTTGTGTCACTCAACCAGTCTGGCTGCATTGCTCTTTGACATGCATTTCTCACACACAACCCGACACACACATACACACCCCGCACATGATACTAAACCTGGAACTTTTAGGATATTTCACCTTGTATTTTAACCAACAATGTATTCCACCCTTTATTTGAACCAAAACTGTACATTTATTCACTCGTTTTATTGTGTCAACTTACGTGGCATGCTCCCTGTGGAAGGCTGAGTCTCAATGATGGTGTAATGGTATTAGGTCCTCAGCATCCAAAGCACCTCCTCACTAGAAGCAGTAGTACAATCACACTGTTGATATTAACGATCGTCTATCACCCTCCATTGTATTATAACACCGGCATGTGACAATTGGCCTCTCCCACTTTCCCAACTTCTCTATCTGTCAATCTCTCTCTTCTGCTGCGTCTCTTTCCTTGTGTCTGCTTGGTAACTCTCCCAGGTTAGCCCTGCCCTCTCCTGCACCTTTTCCTCCTCACCCTTATCACCTGCTCACAGTGAGTTCTGTTTTGGGCTTTTAGTGTGTCCCTTATTGTGTAAAGTGCTACAGCATGTGGGTTTGCGATGCCCTCACAACTATCTCAAACTAATTTTAGTCTCTTCCTCATGGGAAGAGACTTTTTTTTTTTTTGTCTCTTCTCATTCATGGGAACTTCTTTTTGTCCATCTGTTAACTCTTCAAGTAACCGTCCAGTGTTTCCAGATTTCTACGAAATATGACTTATAATTACTTACAATATGAGTGAAATAGTTTTCCTTACAAAAACTGGATATTAAGTATGTTAAAAAGCGGCTTTTCTGTGTTGGAAATGTGTGGGCGTACCCCAACAACAGAATTGTGTGGGCGTAAGATGGCAATTAAAAATATTCATGATGTCACGTTCTGACCTTAGTTATTTTGTTATTTCTTTGTTTTATGGTCAGGGCGTGAGTTGGGTGGGTTATCTCTCTTTCTCCCAACGAAGGTCGTTACACACGCAAGTAGACCACTGATTGGCCAACTCATCCTCCTGTAGACCACTGATTGGTGAGCTCATTCTCCTCAGGAGTATGACATCATAGAAGAGATTTTCAGTTAACACTTACTTTAAACACCCAAAACATCAGCGCTATAGAGTCTGCTTTAAAGGGCTCGGAAAACATCTTGTGATCTGAAAACCTCTATGCTTCCCCTACATCTACCATATTATGTAATTGTCTCCTTTCCGTGCATTTTAATTAATTTCATCTTTAATGAAGTTCAGTAGTATCTTGAACTCCTTGGATATTTTTCTGAGTTCCGAATGTTTTTCTTTTTGACGGGCACTGCATATCAACATCTGTTTTCTCGACTCTCGTAGTTGCTGGATCAGACAGTGGCAGTTGCTAGACCCTGAACCTTGCTATATCCTGAATGCTCCAAACCCAACAAGCCAAAAGAACATCCTGTGCCATAGCCTCAACAAAGTGCAGTGCCAACTCCAACGAGGAACATCCCTCACAGCAGGCCACGTCCAATGAACTATCTCGCTCTCTCATTCCCTGTCTACACCCCCCTCCCCTTCTGTCTCTCTCTCCCCCTTCCCTGCTGTTCCTCTATTCAAATTAACAGGTTCTCAAAGTCTTAGGGGGTCGCCCCAGGCAACAGGATGGGTACGCCATTAGCCACTGCTACAGTCTGAGCTGCCTATCTGATAGAGGGAGCGATAGAGGGAGAGATGGGTTAGTGAGGCATGGGGCGTCTGCTCGTTCACACGCACTGCTTACCAGGACAGGGGTGGGCAATCCGAGTGGTGGAGGGAAGAGGGGGAGGGGGGAGGGGGGGGGGTCTACTGCAAGGGCTCGTTTACACTGTGTCAGAATGTGTGTGTGTGCGGGAGAGTATCTATCTCTCTGTGTGTGTCTCCAGTGTGCGTCTGCGCGTACTCTCCGGCGCGAACTCAGAGCTGGAAATGCTGATACCGGCAGCTGGTTTATTTTTGGGTCAGTGACAGTGTGTCAATGGCCGCAGATGCGTCGGAAAGGAAGGCTCTGAGATACCAACAGACCCTGGTCAGTTCTTTCTCCCACGCTCTCTTCCTCTCTCTCTCTCTCTCGATCTCTCTGTCTCTCTCCTCTCACTTCCTATCCCTCTCCGTAACTCTGTCAGTAACTTCTCCTCTGATCTCATTCCATTCGCTCTCAGCGTACCACTGTGTAACGCTGCCTATCTCTGCCGCTTCATCTCGAACTCGGAAATGAATCTTGCGCAATCTCTTGCATGACATATCGGGTCGTCCCTGCTCTTGCATAGGGAGCATGGGGAGGGACACAGTATTGTCACGGTGGTCACAGAGACTTCTTAGAAGGTCTGTTACTGTGGCAACAGGCTCATGGCAACAGGTGTCTTGTGTGTCTGAGGACCACACACCTTCAGTCTCCGTCTCAACTCTCTCTCACCGTCTTGCTCTTTCTCTCTCTGCCTTTCTCGGCCACCTGTTCATTAGCCTCTCCACCTTTCAGTCCTTTCGTTGCTTACCCACAAACATAATGCATTTTTAAGAGGAAATATATGTTTGTTAGTTCAACTACCTCCTTGGTATTTTATGGTGGTAAGTGCCTCTCCATGCTCTCAGATGGACCTGGGAGAAATGTGTGCATGAAAGTGTGATTTCCTCCATGGTGATAAATCTAGGTTTAAAGCCGTGTGGTGTGGTGTGGGAAAGGGTAAACCCAATTGTGCACGTGGAATATGCTTGTAATCTCCGCTCGTCACGTAGTCTAAGACCCCGGGGAACAGATTGTTCCAAAACATCTGGAGGGACTTAAACCATTGGACGTTCAGAAAGTTTTTGGGATTCTTAAGAAACACGCAGGATGTAAATTGGTGTGGCATATTGTGTTTAACAGGGAAACAGTATACCGTGGGGCTTTGGCTAAGGCCATAGGCTGTTAGTCTGTGTGTCCACATGGTGATGGGTGTGTGTGTGTGTGTGTCTACACCTGTGTATCTGCGTGCGGGTGTGTGTGCATGTACTGTAGGTCCTGTGTGTGTGTGTGTGTGTGTGTGTGTGTGTGTGTGTGTGTGTGTGTGTGTGTGTGTGTGTGTGTGTGTGTGTGTGTGTGTGTGTGTGTGTGTGTGTGTGTGTGTGTGTGTGTGTGTAGGCCATGTGGACTGTGATAACCGTATGTTTACACTGTCGCCCGGGGAGCCGGGCTATATTGAGAAGTGCCACTTTTTTGGAGCGGGAGTTTGTTTCTGTTCTCCTTGTCATTGTGCTGGGGAGGATCAAGAAATTATATCACCTGGGGGCCTCCCATTTCATTTGAACAAGATGCCATTGCCAGGCACAATAGAGAGTTATGTGGAGAGTTGTTGACAGACATGCAGAGAATGTATGTGGTTAATACTCTGGAAGACTTTGACTTTACATTCCCGTCATGTGGCCTATTGCTATAGATGTCACGCGTCTATAGGTCGAGCCGACCAGCAGATGAATGGACCTGCAAACATACAGACAGACACAGACAGGCCGACAGACAGGCAGACAGGCAGATAGAGACAGACACAGGCAGGCAGGAAGTAGATAGTTAGATTCCTATTTTTTACTACTACTACTATTACTATTATTACTACAATGACTTCTTATATTTTGGTGTCACTGCTGGTGCCATTAGGCTGCCACTTGAGGACATGTTATATTGTGAATACAGTTAAGGGTGTTGTCAGGCCCGACATGCAGGGGAAAGCCCTGCAACCGCTAACAGTGATTATTCATTGTCACGTTGGTATAATGGATCGGGAGACAGACGCAGGAATGCATAATAGGATTTTTTATTGTACAAAATTACGGCGTGCCGTGTAAAGGCACGGGGACGAAGACCAAACAAACACGTATACAAAACACAGGGTTGAGACCCAAACAAAAGAGCGAGGAGTACCTTTAATAAATAACACACGCGCACAATGATTAACACATGGGACGAGTCCCGTAATCATCTGCGCAATCCACAATGGCACGAAAGCCCAAAACACAGCACAGGTACTCACATGCACCAACGGACTTTGGAACACTAATGGACAGCCCAATGGAAACCAAAGGGCACACTTATACGTGTACTAATCAGTGGGAACGTCGCTCTGGATAAGAGCGTCTGCTAAATGACTAAAATGTAAATGTAAATGGAACAGGGGACAGGTGTGCGTAAAAGTTCCAGAGGGATTCGTGACATTCATAACATGACCGTTATGTATTTTATCCATCCGAGTTATCAGTAACAGCTTGACAGTGTAATACATGGAATTCTTCACGTTACATTGTCAAGCTGTTACTAAAAAAAAAAACGTACGGACGGAATCCGTAACTGTCATAAGGCAGAGCTCATGAGTCATAATCTATTCTCATGCTGTTTTCTCTGATTTGAATCCACCCTAACTATCTCACAGGTGTGTCCAGGTATGTGCCTTCATTGTGAAAACTACAAAAAGAGCCGTTATGATGTTCATTGAGATGACATCTATTTTGCCGTTTTGATCAAATCCACACTGAGCGATTGATGTCTCTCTGTATACTTTATGATAATCGTGCTTGCTTTCCGCTTTACGAACATGCCCAAATGTCGTGGTCCATTCACACGTACCTCCCCTTACAGAAATCCTTGAGGGTCAGCGGGACGGACAAGCAGACAGATAGTGAGAGATTGAGAGATACACCCGGAGGGCGAGAGATAGAGAGAGTGAGAGGTGTGGAGAAGTGTGTAGTGGTGAACGTTGGGTCACACCGGTGCTAAATATAACTCCCAGAGTAGAGTTACACCCGGTGAGAAAGGGGGAGAGAGGGAAAGTGTTCGAGGAGCATGAGGTGTAGAGGCAGAAGAGCGCGAGGGGCTCAGAGGGGAGGAGAAATATGGAGAAAGAGGGGGATTACATGTACTGACAGAGGTAGGGAAAGGCAGAGGATGACTGAAATAGACTGATGGGAGTTGTGAGAGAGCAGGGATAAAACACGTGTATCAGGCACACAGGTATCATTTCTAATTTGAAAATGTTGACCATTCAAATATGTTGAACTTTTAAATTGGCCCGCTTGGTGATAAGGTGTTCATACAGGCACTTTACAAGACTGATCTGGCACATAATGTATCGACAAGCAAACTGATGGGGACGTTAACCATTTTGAAATAATATTACAATGGTTACAAAACCTTTAGCATGTGACCTACTGTGACCTACTGTGTAGTGTATTAGTAGTTAGTAGTATATTATATTGTGTAGAATAGCCAATAGCCGTATGATAGTGATGCATTACAGCCATGGACCAGTTAGTTGACTGTCCGAAGTTAGATCCAGTTAGATGCTAGTTAAGTAAATGCCTAGTAAATGTTTGTGAATACATCTGTGTGTTACTAGACATATATATTTGGTGAAATCTTTAAGATCCCAACTCGCCCATGGCCTTTGTTCGAGGAGTGAGCATCAAAGAGATTTGCCTTCCTGTCACAGGAGTTTGCCAAGATGTTATGTTACCACAATATATCCTGAAGGTGAAAGACGGCCTTGAGTTTGTACAGAAACCACTAGGAAACACAAGGACCCTGATGAAAAATAGGGAAAATATGAATGGAGTGAGGATTAAGTCTTGAGGTACACCTCTCGCTATTAAGGGAATCTGTAGGGGGAGAATTTCCACAAGTTCCCCAAACAATATTTGTAAATCAAACTTACAGTATCGAATCTTTAAGAATGAAACCAAATGTTTCTATAAAACATTATTAGACATGATGTTTTGTCATTATTAACATGATTCTCTTTTGAGTATCTTTTGGTGTGTGGAGGATCGTCACTCAATTGCAGGTGGGGTTTCAGCTAACCTCACCTTGCACTATTTTCTAGGGGTGAGTCGGTTGAGAGAGGTTTCTTCTTCCTTGGTATAGTATAACAAGTGGCATAACAAGGCTTTACTGCTGCACTTCAGGGGACTGAAAGTATTTCTGACTCCGTTTCTGGAGGCTAGTATTTCCCAGTAAATCCATGACTACAGCCAAATGGATTTTGTGTACACATAATATCCTTAAGTCTGCTACTGATACCTGTGTTGAATTCAGTCATTCAAAATCCAACAACAGACTGTTATAAAAGATTCATTGTAACTAAATCCTGTCCACAGAATCTGCAGAAGGCAGCTGGGAAAGTTCCCACATGAAAAATATTACCGTTTACCGTTTACAGTACTTACTATAGAATTATGTAGTAAACTGTAGAATACTATACTACACACTGTAGTATCCCTCGATTGTGTAGTGCTTACTGTAGAATTTTGTAGTATACTGTAGAATACTACATTACACACTGTAATATCCTTTGGTCATGTAATGCTTTCTATAGATGTTGTAGAAAACTGTAGAATACTATAGTAAATACTACATTATTATCCGCAAAAAACACCGCAGTAAATACTATTTCCGCAAAAACACCACACTTGTTTAACTATAGTAAATGCTACAGTATTTAATTTGTAAATACTCTGTCCATTCCCCTCCCCCATATCGCAATTTGTGCCACCCATAAATTAGAGACCTACATGCCAAGTATAGACCATATTATTGTGTTCCCTACATGTTATAGAAAAGAGTAGAAGCTCTGAACTATCAGTTCAGTCCCCAGTCCTACCTACCTACAGGTTATGGAAAATGTACTCTTTTAGTATTTCTCCAGTAGGTTTCCTCAAGGAGAAAGCCTCCGCTTCTATGTCAAAGACAATAAAACATAGTAAATACTACAGTAATGTCCACAAAAACACTACAGTAAATACTACGGTGTACTACAATACGCAAAAACACTACATGAATTACTATAGTATGTACTACAGTTTTCTTTCACTACAGTATTTATACTATACTTAACTACAAATAATACAGTATGCTACAGTGAATACTACAGTAAAGCCAGAAAAAACACTACAGTGAATACCATAGTATTTTTTTTTAAAGACATCCCCATATATTATCTTGTTTAATTCCTAATTTTAACCCCTTAGTGCCTGTTTTTGAAATGATACAACTTCCAACATATTGTTCTAGTAAGAGGTTTGTTGGACAGTGAAAGCTGATACAGGTATAATACAGTCTGATACTTATTGTCAGTGTATCCCATGGGAAGCCTGACTGTGATATGTCTGGTCCAATGGAAGTCATGTCGAGTGTGCAGCTCAGTTTCATCTCATGCTATGTTGGGGATTTATTTGCTATACGTTTCCATGTGTATGACCAAGTACAGTAGTCTTTCTAGGAGCCACAGAGACAGACCTGTATGTGTACACTAAATGAAGAGGTGTTGAAAGGTTATTGAAAGGCCGGCCCAACGCGTCAATGCTAGGCACCACTTGTCACTACTTGTCGCAATGTTGACCAGCGATCAACTGCACTATGCAGATGTGGTTTGTATCTGAGCGCTCATAGTATACTAGAGGATTTTCAGACTCCACACAACAGATTGTTGGTTTCCCCCAAAATATTTTGTTTCACTAATTCAATGATGTCTATGTGCTTGTGGTGTACCATGGTAAATTACGTGAGAAAGATACGTTGATCAGATCAAAATGTTCACTAAACAAAGGTACAGTATGTGTATGGATGTATGGGTTCTACTCGATATTGCATATTGTCCCAAGCAGCCCAGCACCCCATTGACATTGATCTGTGTCTGATTTCAGGAGGATGTTTTGTGTCAACATGCCCTATCCACTGTGTCATAGGCCTTTTCTAATTTTGGCAAAAGTCCATCCTCCACCCTCTCTCCTCCGTCTTCTCTACTCCGTGGCCTGGAAACCGATGAGTGGTTTGAGGAGACCTTTTTCAAACGGAAGCGAGGAAGGACGTAGGAGAGAGGACGCAGGAGTTCAGCAAATCCAATTGAGAAAAGGCCATAGTATGGAGTTGCAATGTAGGCCTTCACTTTGTGGAACAGATACACTACATGGCCAAAAGTATGGACACCCCTTCAAATGAGTGTATTCGTATATTTCAGACACACCCGTTGCTGACAGGTGTATATAATCGATCACACAGCCATGCAATCTCCATAGACAAACATTGCCAGCAGAATGGCCCGTACTGACAAGCTCAGTGACTTTCAACGTGGCACCGTCATAGGATGCCACCTTTCCAACAAGTCAGTTCATCAAATTTATGCCCTGCTAGATCTGCCCCGGTCAACTGTACGTGCTGTTATTGTGAAGTGGAAAGTTCTAGGAGCAACAGCGGCTCAGCAGCGAAGCGGAAGCCACACAAGCTCACAGAACGGGACCGCCGAGTGCTGTAGCTCGTAAAAAACCTCTGTCCTCCGTTGCAACACTCACTACCGAGTTCCTAACTGCCTCTGGAAGCAACGTCAGCACAACAACTGTTCATCGGGATCTTCGCACAAGCATAAGATCACCACGCGCAATGCCAAGCGTCGGCTGGAGTGGTGTAAAGCTCGCCGCCATTGGAGCAGTGGAAACACGTTCTCTGGAGTGATGAGTCAGGCTTCACCATCTGACAATCCGACAAACTAATCTGGGTTTGGCGGATGCCAGGAAAATGCGTCCTGCCAACTGTAAAGTTTGGTGGAGGAGCAATAATGGTCTGGGGCTGTTTTTCATGGTTCATGATAGGCCCCTTTGTTCCAGTAAAGGGAAATATTAATGCTACAGCTTACAATGACATTCTAGACGATTCTGTGCTTCCAACGTTGTGGCAACAGTTTGTGGAAGGCCCTTTCCTGCTTCAGCCTGACATTGCCCCCGTGCACAAAGCGAGGTCCATACAGAAATGGTTTGTCAAGATCGGTGTGGAAGAACTAGACTGGCCTGCACAGAGCCCTGACCTCAACCCCATCGAACACCTTTGGGATTATTTGGAACGCGGAATGCGAGCCAGGCCTAATCGCCCAACATCAGTGCCCGACCTCAATAATGCTCTTGTGGCTGAATGGAAGCAAGTCCCCACAGCAATGTTCCAATGTCTAGTGGAAAGCCTTCCCAGAAGAGTGGAGCGAAGGGGGGACCAACTCCATATTAATGACCATTTGGAATGAGATGTTTGATGAGCAGGTGTCCACCTACTTTTGGCAATGTTGTGTATAAGAATTGCTTTAAAGGACATTACATGTAGACTACAACAATGGAGGCTGCACATAGTGTCTCGGTAATAAGCAAACATGAATCATTCGATTATTTGTGTTTTACATGGAACCTCACATTAACTGAACTGTATTATGACCAGTGGTGGAAAAAGTACCCAATTGTCATACTTGAGTAGAAAGTTACTCAAGTAAAAATGAAAGTCACCCAGTAAAATACTACTTGAGTAAAAGTCTAAAAGTATTTGGTTTTAAATATACTTAAGTATCAAAAATAAATGTAATTGCTAAAATATACTTAAGTATCAAAAGTAGAAGTAAAAGTATAAATAATTTCAAATTCCTGATCTTAAGCAAAGCAGATGGCTCCATGTTCTTGTTTGTTTGTATTATGTTGTGTTTATTTATTAAAACACTCACTCCCTGAACTTGCTTCCCGACTCTCAGTGCACATTGTTACAACAAGTGTGTGAATTTCACAATTTTCCTGTTCTCTTAAGCATTCAGAATGTAAGTAATGCTTTTGGTTGTCAGGGAAAATGTATGGAGCAATTGTTGCAACCCCCATTACTAGCCTGTTCAACCTCTCTTTCGTATTGTCTGAGATCCCTAAAGATTGGAAAGCTGCCGTAGTCATCCCCCTCTTCAAAGGGGGAGACACTCTAGACCCAAACTGTTACAGACCTATATCTATTCTACCCTGCCTAGCTAAGGTCTTCGAAAGCCTAGTTAACAAACAGATCACCGACCATTTCGAATCCCACCGTACCTTCTCCGCTGTGCAATCTGGTTTCCGAGCTGGTCATGGGTGCACCTCAGCCCCGCTCAAGGTCCTAAATTATATCATAACAGCCATCGATAAAAGACAATACTGTCCAGCAATATTCATCGACCTGGCCAAGGCTTTCGACTCTGTCAATCACAACATTCTTATCGGCAGACTCAACAGCCTTGGTTTCTCAAATGACTGCCTCGCCTGGTTCACCAACTACTTCTCAGACAGAGTTCAGTGTGTCAAATCGGAGGGCCTGTTGTCCGGACCTCTGGCAGTCTCTCTGAGTGTGCCACAGGGTTCAATTCTCGGGCCGACTCTTTTCTCTGTATACATCAATGATGTTGCTATTGCTGCTGGTGATTCTCTGATCCACCTCTACGCAGATGACACCATTCTGTATACTTCTGGCCCTTCTTTGGACACTGTGTTAACTAACCTCCAGACGAGCTTCAATGCCATACTACTCTCCTTCCGTGGCCTCCAACTGCTCTTAGATGCAAGTAAAACTAAATACATGCTCTTCAACCGATCGCTACCTGCAATTGCCCGCCCGTCCAGCATCACTGCTCTGGACGGTTGTGACTTAGAATATCTGGACAATTACAAATACCTAGGTGTCTGGTTAGACTGTAAACTCTCCTTCCAGACTCACATTAAGCATGTCCAATCCAAAATTAAATCTAGAATCGGCTTCCTATTTCACAACAAAGCCTCCTTCACTCATGCTGCCAAACATACCCTCGTAAACCTAACTATCCTACCGATCCTTGACTTTGGCGATGTCATTTACAAAATAGCCTCCAACACTCTACTCAGCAAATTGGATGCAGTCTATCACAGTGACATCCGTTTTGTCACCAAAGCCCCATATACTACCCACCACTGCGACCTGTATGCTCTCGTTTCCTGGCCCTCGCTTCATATTCGTCGCAAAACCCACTGGCTCCAGGTCATCTATAAGTCTTTGCTAGGTAAAACCTTGCCTTACCTCAGCTCACTGGTCACCATAGCAGCACCCACCCGTAGCACGCGCTTCAGCAGGTATATTTTACTGGTCACCCCCAAAGCCAATTCCTCCTTTGGCCGCCTTCCCTTCCAGTTCTCTGCTGCCAATGACTGGAATGAATTTCAAAAATCACTGAAGCTGTAGACTCATATCTCCCTCACTAACTTTAAGCATCAGCTGTCATAGCAGCTCACAGATCATTGCACCTGTACTCAGCCAATCTGTAAATAGCCCATCTCCATATTGTTATTCTTTTGAGTTGCTATATTTGCTATAATTACTTCGCCACTACAGCCTATTTATTGCTTTACCTCCCTGATCTTACCTCATTTGCACACACTGTATATATATTTTTTCTATTGTTTTTTGACTGTACGTTTGGTTATTCCATGTGTAACTATGTGTTGTTGTTTGTGTCAAACTGCTTTGCTTCATCTTGGCCAGGTCGCAGTCGTAAATGAGAACTTGTTCTCAACTGGCCTACCTGGTTAAATAAAGGTGAAATGAAAATAAAAATAAATAAATTGAGCCACTAAAACAATATCATGCAAATTAAACAGTAACAGTGTAGTTTTGAAGACCATCGAACTGTTAGTTTGGAAAATATTGGCGTTGACATGTTCCTTACAAGATTGTCTGCTGTTTGATTGTGTTTTTATCATAGTAATTAGTGGACTTGATTGACCGTTTATGCAAGTGAATTAGAATATGTCGTCTTCCGTTTAGAATTGGCATGGGATGTTCTATTTACCACCTCTCCAGTTTGATTGTGAAATGTGTCTGTCATGATTACAAAGTGGGTGAAATACTTACCCACAACCCACTGCTAGTCTTGTCTGATACAGGATCAAATACCTTGAATCTTGGCTTGATTATTGGTTGGTATAGTAGCTCACCAACCCCCTGCTCCCCCCACCCCCGTAAGAAACTAACGTAATAGCTATCACTCAAAAAGATACATTCCATGTATTGTAATTACACCATCATAAAAGCCAAGTCATGTAGTATTAGATGTATTACATAACAGGACATTATTTTAGTGTGGCATGTATGTGTTTATGAAAGTATGTCCATGTTTCTGTGTGTGAGAGAGTTGAGTGGTGGAGTTCTCTTTGCCAGATGTCTGGATGCGGTCCAGGGGTAATTCATCAAAATGTAGACCCATGCTTCCTCTCTACGAGATTTCAAGTCAACATGTCGAGGAGTTTTGTCTTTCTGCATGACCCGTCCGCCAGAATACGGTGAGCTCCAAAAGTATTGGGACAGTGACAATTTTTGATTTGTTTTGGCTCTGTATTCCAGCCCTTTGGATTCATGTGGATGCTACCATTACTTTGTGCCCAATAGAAATTAATGGTAAATTATTTAATGATCATTTTGGAGTCAATTTTATTGTAAATAAGAATAGAATATGTTTCTTAACACTTCTACATTCCTGTGGATGCTACCATGATTACGGATAATCCTGAATGAATCGTGAATAATGATGAGTGAGAACATTACAGAGGCATAAATATCACACCCACCTCAAAAAATGCTAACCTCCCCTGCTATTGTAATGGTGAGAGGTTATAATATCTTGGGGGGTATGCTATTTGTGGATACAGAGCCAAAACAACAAAAAATGTGTGACTGTCCCAATACTTTTGGAGCTCACTGTACATTATGACACTTGAACTCTCCCACATTCTGAAACCAAAAATAATGTTTATTTATTTTAAGTTCTTCTTTGATACATGACCATTCACATTATATTTATATATTTTCATAACATACAGTACCAGTCAAAAGTTTGGACACACCTACTAATTCAATGTTTTTTCTTTATTTTTACTATTTTTACTATTTACTATTTTTTACATTGTAGAATAATAGTGAAGACATCAAAACGATGAAATAACATATGGAATCATTTAGAAAGCAAAAAAGTGTTACATTTAAAAATATATATATTTTAGATTTTAGATTCTTCAAAGTAGCCACCGTTTGACTTGATGACAGGTTTGCACACGCTTTGCATTCTCTCAACCAGCTTCACCTGGAATTATTTTCTCAACGGTCTTGGAGTTCCCACATATTCTGAGCACTTATTGGCTGCTTTTCCTTCACTCTGCGGTCCAACTCATCCCAAACCCTCCCAATTGGGTTGAAGTTGAGGTTGAGGTCGGGTGAATGCGGAGGCCAAGTCATCTGATGCAGCACTCCATCACCCTCCTTCTGGTCAAATAGCCCTTACACCGCCTGGAGGTGCGTTGGGTCATTGTCCTGATGAAGAACGAATGATAATCCCACTAAGCGCAAACCAGATGGGATGGCGTATCGCTGCAGAATGCTGTGGTAGCCATGCTGATTAAGTGTGCCTTGAATTCTAAATACGTCACTGACAGTGTCACCAGCAAAGCACCCCCACACCATCCCACCTCCTCCTCCATGCTTCATGGTGCGAAGCACACATGCAGAGATCACCTGTTCACCTACTCTGTGTCTCACAAAGACACGGTGGTTGGAACCAACAATCTCAAATTTGGACTCATCAGACCAAAGGACACATTTTCACCGGTCTAATGTCCATTGCTCTTGTTTCTTGGCCCAAGCAAATCTCTTCTTATAGGTGTCCTTTAGTAGTGGTTTCTTTGCAGCAATTTGACCATGAAGGCCTTCATCCACCTCTGGCCTGCTCGCCTCCCTACCTCTGAGGAAGTACAGTTCCCGCTCAGCCCAGTCAAAACTGTTCGCTGCTCTGGCACCCCAACGGTGGAACAAACTCCCTCACGACGCCAGGTCAGCGGAGTCAATCACCACCTTCCGGAGACACCTGAAACCCCACCTCTTTAAGGAATAAAGTAATCCTTCTAACCCCCCCTCCACCCCCCCCCTTAAAAGATTTAGATGCACTATTGTAAAGTGGTTGTTCCACTGGATATCATAAGGTGAATGCACCAATTTGTAAGTCGCTCTGGATAAGAGCGTCTGCTAAATGACTTAAATGTAAATGTAAAAGGCCTGATTCACACAGTCTCCTCTGAACAGTTGATGTTGAGATGGGTCTGTTACTTGATCTCTGTGAAGCATTTATTTGAGCTGCAATTTCTGAGGCTGGTAACTCTAATGAACTTATTCTCTGCAGCAGAGGTAACTCTGGGTCTTCCTTTCCTGTGGCGGTCCTCATGAGAGCCAATTTCATCATGGCCCTTGATGGTTTTTGCGACTGCACTTGAAAAACGAAACGCTTTTGAAATTTTTCCGGATTGACTGACCTTCATGTCTTCAAGTAATGATGGAGTGCCGTTTCTCTTTGCTTATTTGTGCTGTTCTTGCCATAATATGGACTTGGTCTTTTACCAAATAGGGCTTCTGTATACCACCCCTACCTTGTCACAACACAACTGATTGGCTCAAATGCATTAAAAAGGAAAGAAATTCCACAAATTCACAAGACACACGTAATATGTTTTGATATGTTTACCACTTTTTTGGTTACTACATGATTCCATATGTTATTTCATAATTTTGATGTCTTCACTGTTATTCTACTGTTATGAATGCTCCGGGTGAAAAAGGTCTAGAGTCACACACAGAGCACGGCAGGTGTTTATTTCACCTTCACAGAAGGCAGAAATCGTGGTCACAGGCAGGCAATGGTCATGCACAGGTAGGCAAATAGGCAAGTGAATCAAAACTAGGACTGAAGGGTATAACTGGTTCTCACAAACGAGCTAGGAACAGGCTTAGTAGAGTCAAAATGAACAATACCTCACAAAGGCACAAACAGAATGAACTGAACTAAATAAGGAGCTGATGAGACAAGGTGCGTAACTAACACAGGTGAAATAATGAACAATAATGAAAGGCAGGGCTACGTTCAAGAACACAACGAAACAGAACACAAGGTTGACAAAGAAAATAAATACAGAACCTTACATCTACAATGTAGGAAATAGACAAAATAAAGTAAAATCCTTGAATGAGTAGGTGTGTCCAAACTTTTGACTGGTGCTGTATATGAACTGTTATGTGTACATGTACTGTATGTAATAATAATAGTATATATACTGCATGATATATATTGTCTTTAAAATATATACATTCAGAGCAAATAAAAATATCTTAAACTATTGTTCTTTATTTTCCCAAAATAGAATGCTGTCCCCCTAACCTTACCTGAACTACATTTTCGGCGGGTCTTCATTGTAGGCCTTTGTTCATGAACATATGGATAATGTACTGTAGTCTCTCTTCCTCCTGTCACTTTCAGCTGTATGGGGAATACCGTGAGCACCCGGGTGGGTCTGTCCGGAGAGAGACCACCCGACTTCTGACAGAGAGACAATGGAAGAAACACCATCACCATCACCATGGCCACCATCACCACGGCCACCACCACAGTCACACACATGGACACGTGCACCACAGCAGGCACAGGCGTCGGCATCACTCAGACGAGGTGGGACGTGCACAAATGGCTACAGAGCAAGGCAACCCTTTGTCTACTAAGAGACGTCGCTCCTACTCAAGGTGCCGAGGTGAGGAGTCAGTGCTCAATAAAGTCGCAGATGTTAAATTGACTCTAACAGGGTTCAAGTTAAAAGTGTCTTTATTGCCCCACAATACTCAGAGTTAATGTTGTACTTTCAAAAGTGTTAGCTAGCGATCAATAGTTGAACATGAACATTGACCAAAACTGGTTATGGTTGTATTAAAATCAAATCTCATTTTAGAATTGATGACCTTTTTACACTGTATAGTTAAAAAGTATACATGTATTTGAAGCATCATTGTGAATTATCGTCTGTCGTGGTGTTTTCTCAGACTGTGTGGCACGTGTGCAGAGGTTCCTGGTCACCAAGCTGGGAGAGGACTGGATCTTTCTGGTGCTGCTGGGCATCTCAATGGCGCTGGTCAGCTGGACCATGGACTACACCAGTGCCAAGAGTCTACAATGTACTACAATACCCACAATACACCCTAAACCATCTTGTTTTATGATGATGAGATATGTTTTTACAATGCTTGCATTCAAGCCACTGAACCGGCAATTCATACAGTTGCACGAATGCTTTTATAGCATAAATAGTTATCTAACAAGACACCTGGTTGCTTATTGTTGAGGGTTAGGATGAGTGATTATCAAAAAGTGTTGCAAAACAGTTTAGCGGTAACCTGATATGCAAAATGAATCTTGCAAAACAAACATTGCAAAACATTACATTTGAAATGATAAATTATGTTTATAGTCATTACCCAAATTAGGGGGTTGAGTGAAGTTTGTGTAATGGAATCCCTCAAGGCTCTGTTTTTGAACCCCTACTGTGCAAATTTTATATGCTACCTCTCAGTGATGTTATTCATAAACACAGAGTAAATTTTCTCTGATACGTGGACGAAACACATCTGTACACTGTATAGCTTACAAAAGTTTGTTACCAAGCTGCCTTCAAATTTAATTTCAAGTCCAATCTGGATTTTGTGTGGAGTTTACTTATTCTAATTTTACTTCAACCTAGTAAAGTAAGCGGAGCTCACAAATTAGGATTTAATAACTTGTTTTGTGAACTTGATCATTTTAGTCAAATCAATGTGCTTCAATTGAATATTTTTGTTACCGCTAACAAAGCAACAGAAGTTGTTTTGACAAATTCCTAAGTGTGTAGAGGAAGTATTTGCTTGTCAGAAAAACAAAACCATGAGTTGTTTTAAATTTGCAACCAGGCTGCCTTAAAATGTAAAGTTGTGTCAACTTCCTTTACAGTTGAAACAATACTTTGAAATTCTATAATAGAGATTTCAGTAAGGAACATTACCCTCCCATCTGTCTCTTCACCATGTGTGAGTTTTTCAGTCTACTGAGTAACCAATCAACAGATCACTTTAACTGCAATGGCATTCTCAGCAACAGTGACAGAAACGTTTTACTTGTTACTTAAAAAAAAATCTACCTTCAACTGAAGTCGCTCTGGATAAAAACATCTAAATGTCATGCTGGGTATTATTCTAATGAGCTCTGCCCCACAAAAATACGTTGAAATAATCTGAACTTGACACTTTCAACCAGCACTACTGTTACAGTGCATTCGGAAAGTATTCAGACCCCTTCACTTTTTCCACATTTTGTTACTTTACAGCCTTATTCTAAAATAGATTCAGTATTTTTTACCCAGCAATCTACACACAGTACCCCATAATGACAACGTGAAAAAGGTTTTTAGACATTTTTGCACATTTATACAAAATAAAAAACAGATAAAACTTATTTACATATTCAGACCCTTTGCTAGGAGACTCGAAATTGAGCTCAGGTGCATCCTGTTTCCATTGATGATCCTTGAGATGTTTCTACAACTTGAATTCAAATGATTGGACATGACTTGGAAAGGCACACACCTGTCTATATAAGGTCCCACAGTTGACAGTGCAAATCAGAGCAGAAACCATGCCATGAGGTCGAAGGAATTGACCGTTGAGTTCCGTTGTGTCGAGGCACAGATCCGGAGAAGGGTACCAAAACATTTCTGCAGCATTGAAGATCACCAAGAACACAGTGGCTTCCATCATTCTTAAATGGAAGATGTTTGGAACCACCAAGACTCTTCCTAGAGCTGGCCGCCCAGCCAAACTGAGCAATCGGGGGAGAAGGGCCTTGGTCAGGGAGGTGACAAAGAACCCAATGGTCCCTCTGACAGAGCTCCAGAGTTCCTCTGTGGAGATGGGAGAACCTTCCAGAAGGACAACTATCTCTGCAGCACTACACCAATCAGGCCTTTGTGGTAGAGTGGCCAGACGGAAGGCACATGACCACACGCTTGTCGTTTGCCAAAAGGCACCTAAAGGACTCTCAGACCATGAGAAACAACATACTCTGGTCTGATGAATCCAAGATTGATGTCTTTGTGCCAAACATCACATCTGGAGGAATCCTGGCACCATCCCTATGGTGAAGCATGGTGGTGGCAGCATCATGCTGTGGGGATGTTTTTTCAGCGGCAGAGACTAGGAGACTAGTCAGGATCAAGGGAAAGATGAACGGAGCAAAGTACAGAGAGATCACTGATGAAAACCTGCTCCAGAGGTCTCAGGACCTCAGACTGGGGCGAAGGTTCACCTTCCAAAAGGACAACAACCCTAAGCACACAGCCAAGACAACCTAGGAGTGGCTTCGGAACAAGTGTCTGAATGTCCTTGAGTGGACCAGCCAGAGCCCGGACTTGAACCTGATCGAACATCTCTGGAGAGACCTGACAATAGCTGTGCAGCGACGCTCCGCATCAGACTTGTCAGAGCTTGAGAGGATCTGCAGAGAATACTGGAAGAAAATCCCCAAATACAGGTGTGCCAAGCTTGTAGCGTCATACCCAAGAAGACTTGAGGCTGTAATTGCTACCAAACGTGCTTGAACAAAGTACAGAGTAAAGGGTCTGAATACTTCAGTAAATGTGATATTTTTTTTTTTTTTTTTTTTTTTTTACAAATGTGTATACATTTCTAAACACCTGTTTTTGCTTTGTCATTATGGGGTATTGTGTGTAGATTGATGAGGGGGGAAAAAACGATTTAATCCATGTTAGAATAAGGCTGTAACGTAACAACATGTGGAAAAGGTCAAGTGGTCTGTCGCTTCAGTTGATTTGACTTCATGGTTGTGAATTTTGTGAAGTTGAGTAAACATTGTTTTTTGCTAACTCGATTTGATAAGCTTTGACATTTTGAAGTGAACTCAACTTAATATTTTGTCAACTCCACAATATAACAAATTTAGTTGACTTGGCCAGATAGTACTAGTCATTTTGACTGAATCTCAATATCTTTTTTTACAGTGTACATTTCGATGAAACACGGTGAAGCTAAGCAAGTCAGTGCCTCTCTTACAGAATATTACTAATGGCAAGAGAATCATCTACAACAGGAAACGGACATCTGTCAGTCCAGACGGATTGACAGTTCATCCAAGAAATAGGGCATCTTAGTGTATTTTCTTTGTAACCGTCTGTGTCAGTGTTTGCCCTGTCATAACCAACTCCTCTCTTCTCACCTCCTTACCTTATCCTCCATCCTCTTCCCTCATCTTCACCCCTTGTTCTGTGTCTTCCCCTCATTTCCTCCTCCCTATTGCCCTTCATCCTTCCCCCTTCTGTTTTGCTCACCTGCTCCTCTACCTTCCTGCTTTTTCTCACATCCCTTCACATGCCTCACTTTCACCCCTCCCCTCAATTCCACTCCCCCCTCTCCCATCCCTCTGTCCCTCCCTCTGTCCCCATGTCAGTGTATAAGTGGATTCACTGGGAGCTGAGGGGTAATGTCCTGCTCCAGTACCTGGCTTGGGTCAGCTATCCCATGGCGCTCATCATGTTCGCCTCCTTCTTCTGCCACCTGGTCGCCCCGCAAGCCATCGGTGTGTACCCGCTCACTCACTCAATGCTTACGGATTACTTTCCCCATCACCCGCCACCCCTAATGACCTGTTACCCACAATGCGTTATCCATTGATCTTCTCCCCCTCTCTGCTTGTGTACCTACCTAGCCCTGTCCTCACACACTGATGTCCTCACTGTCTATCTAGAGCTATGACCTTTCCTTGTCATTCTGAGACAAACATATATTTGGTTTTCCTGTAAAACAACAGTTTTGTAATTGTACCTCTTCCCCGACCTCTTTTCACCTCTGTCTGTCTGTCTGTCTGTCTGTCTGTCTGTCTGTCTGTCTGTCTGTCTGTCTGTCTGTCTGTCTCTGTCTCTGTCTCTGTCTCTGTCTCTGTCTCTGTCTCTGTCTCTCTCTCTCTCTCTCTCTCTCTCTCTCTCTCTCTCTCTCTCTCTCTCTCTCTCTCTCTCTCTCTCTCTCTCTCTCTCTCTCTCTCTCTCTCTCTCTCTCCTCTCTCTCTCTCTCTCTCTCTCTCTCTCTCTCTCTCTCTCTCTCTCTCTCTCTCTCTCTCTCTCTCTCTCTCTCTCTCTCTCTCTCTCTCTCTCTCTCTCTCTCTCTCTCTCTCTCTCTCTCTCTCTCTCTCTCTCAGGCTCTGGTATTCCTGAGCTGAAGACCATTCTCAGAGGCGTAGTGTTGAAGGAGTATCTGACTGTCAGGGCTTTTACTGCCAAGGTCATTGGTCTGACTGCAGGTCTGGGCAGTGGGATGCCAGTGGGGAAAGAGGTGGGTTACACACACTCACATCTGATTCCCTGATTACAGCTGTCGAAAAAGCCACTACAAGTTTCCTTGTTTCTGCCCCCTTGTCTTCCACTTTTGTTTCCCAAGGGCCCATTTGTTCATATCGCCAGCATCTGTGCTGCTGTGCTGAGCAAGTGTATGACGTTCTTCTCAGGAGTCCATCAGGTTAGCAGTTACTTGACCAACATTGAGAACACGGACATTACAGTTTTGTCGGATCACGTCGCATTATACTTTTAGATGTTTTTCCATTGAGGTTCTCTTTTCCTCCCTCGGTTCCTTGTCTACTTGTGTGGGATCCCCTTACCCTTTTCCCTCTATCTGTCTGTGCCTTCCTCTGTACATCTCTGCTGCCCTCTCTCTGTCACCGTCTCTCTGTGTGCCAGTAGAGCCCATACTGCTACACAGACATCCTTACAGTTGGCTGTGCGGTTGGGGTGGCTTGCTGTTTCGGTACCCCTCTTGGAGGTACAACCCTATTTTCCTTTTCAATTCACCTTCCATTCATCTATTGGAAAGCAAGCTACAAAATCAGCTCAAGCAATTGTCATGTGTCTGACAATCAATATAGGCATGGTGTTGAAATTGCCTCAGTTATGTATTTGTGACAGGTCGTCCAAAGCAAGTTTTCAAAATGCGATCTGGAGTTGAACTATGTGCCACATTTTCTGATATGATATCTGACTGATATTTGACCTCTCTCTTGCGCTGACCCTGTCGTTCCACCAGGGGTGCTGTTCAGTATAGAGGTGACGTCCACTTACTTTGCTGTGAGGAACTACTGGAGAGGTTATTTCGCCGCCACCTTCAGTGCCTTCATATTCAGAGTGCTCTCTGTGTTCAACAAAGATGCAGGTGGGTCAATGTACTACATGCACTATGAGGTATTGTGTGTAGGCCAGTGACAAGAAATCTACATTTAGTTCATTTAAAATGCAGGCTGTAACACAACAAAATGTGGAAAAAGTGAAGGGGTGTGAATTTCTGTTGAACTATATATGATAAATAGTATAATGTTAATGTATAAGTTCTAAGACTCTCTATCTCCCTGCACCCCCTGTCTCTTCATCCACCATAGTCACCATCACTGCTCTCTTCCGCACCAAGTTCCGCATGGACTTCCCCTTTGACCTCCAGGAGCTGCCTGCATTTGCCGTCATCGGGTGAGAGAAAGGGTCGAGAGCCCCCAGGAGCGTGGTGAGGGCACGGTGACCACACTGTGTGTAGTTCTTTGTCACAACCCAACACGAATGCCTAATCTCATTCAATGTGCCATAAAGCTCTTTTATTGGTCGTTATTTTAAGAACGGAGATGGTGTGAATGGTTTTGCTTGCTAGTGTGCTTGCTTCAGCTTCCTAGATTACAGATCTAGAAAAAAAACTATATTACAGGCTAGATCAACACTAACTAAACTTAAATCTGAAGCAGGCACACATACTGTATATTATTCAGAAAATGTACCTTCTCTTGTTCTTATTTGAACCTTGAGAGTGAGTGAGGTAAAGGTGCTGGTGGTTGTCACTGCAGGATCTCCTGCGGGTTCCTGGGGGCCTTCTTCGTCTGGCTGAACCGCCAGGTGGTGCTGTTCATGAGGAAACCCAACGCCATGACACGCTTCCTCACCAGACAGTGAGTTAAAGGGATAAAGGGACGGGGGTGATGTATTTTGATGAGACACATGAGGAAAATGCTAACCTGAATTGGGGAGGATCAGGCTAGGGACTTAGTAGAATGGAATAGAATGGAATAGAATCATTCATTGTCTTTCTCCAAACAAATTCTTGTTGCCGACTGGTGCATTTGACAAAAACAGACAATCAAACCCATCATCCAGACATTGATCGATCCATCTATGAGCAATTAGTGGTCTCTGAAAAAGAAACTCCAATACAAATGAATGATTTAGCAGCCACCAGTGCAGCTGCTTTTGTCAGAGCTGAACATTGTTACACTGTAGGGAAGATGATGGATGGGAACACTGGAATTAGACCAACAGAGACCAGGAGGATGTAATTACACTGTCAGCTTTGAGAATGTTAAATTGGTGCTTGTTCTTAGGCATGTCCTACTGGGAGAAAGAGGGAAGTAGTTATCTTATAGGAGGAGAAGCAGGACATTTGTGAAGAGGGTATTATGGCAAAGGGTGCAGTTATATTGAGAGAGTTATGTAAGTGCCTTCATGAAGTATTCACACCCGTGTCTTATTCGCCATTTTGTTGTGTTGCAAAGTGGGATTAGAATTGATTTAATTGTCAACAATCTACACAAACTACGTCAAAGTGGAAGAAAAATGCTTTGAAAATAAAGCACTAATATATTTTGATACGATAAGTATTCAACCCCCTCAGGTAATACATGTTAGAATCACCGTTGGCAGCGATTATGGTCTTTCTGGGTAAGTCTCTAAGAGCTTTGCAAAGCTGGATTGTACAATATTTGCCCATTATTATTTTTTTAAATCTCCAAGCTCTGTCAAGTTGGTTGTTGATCAGTGCTAGACATCCATTTTCAAGTCTTGCCATAGATTTTCAATCCAACTTAAGTCCACACTGTAACTCGGCCACTTGGGAACATTTGATGTCGTCTTGGTAAGTAACTCTAGTGTATATTTAGCCTTGTGTTTTAGATTATTGTCCTGCTGAAAGGTGGATTTGTATCCCATTGTCTCTTAGAAAAAGCATACTGAACCAGGTTTTCCTCAAGGACCTTGCCTGTGCTTAACTCTATTCCTTTTCTGTTTATCCTAAAAAACTCCCTAGTGCTTGCTGATGACAAGCATATCCATAACATGATGCAGCCACCACCATGCTTGAAAATATGAAGAGTGGTACTCAGCGATGTGTTGTGTTGGATTTGCACCAAACACAATGCTTTGTATTTAGGACAAAAAGTGAATTTTTTGTCAAATTTTTTGCAGTATTACTTTAGTGCCTTATTGCAAACAGGATGCATGTTTTGCAATATTTTTTATTATGTACAGTCTTCCTTCGATTCCCTCCGTCATTTAGGTTAGCATTGTGGAGTAACTACAATGCTGTTGATACATCCTCAGTTTTCTCTTATCACAGTCATTAAACTCTGTAACTGGTTTAAAATCCCCATTTGGCTTCATGGTGAAATCCCTGAGCGGTTTCCTTCCTCTCCATCAATTGAGTTAGGAAGGACGCCTGTATCTTCCAGTGGCGGTCAGTGCCATTTAAGATGAGGGAGGACGATTTTTATTTTTGCTTCTCATGAGCATGGCCTTATTTTCTATTACAGCGTATTGGATGACTGTCATTCATATTCCATTCACCCGGTTCAATGTAAAATTGATGGGTTTAGGCTACTACATGATACTCCAATTTTCCCTATACCCATCATGAGGTTGCTGCAACCTAGCCTATGAATGAAAGTTTACAACGTAAGTGCACACAGGCCGAGAGAGAAGTTTGAGGTGACAGACAGTGACACATGGACAGACAGTGACACATTCAATACCACCTACCACTCTTGCCTGCATCTAGCTGATATAGGGTGTAAGAATTAGTCCAACAGTTGCAAATGTGAGTTTGTATTGGACAAATTCAGGTATGTTTATCCCTGTTTGGTTTTAGCAGCGTGTGATTAAATTTAGCATCGTTTTATCTAAAAAGGATAACGTTTTTTAAATGTTTTCAAATGTTTTTTTTTCTGAAATTCACTGAGGAGGATGGTCCTCCCCTTCCTCCTCTGAGGAGCCTCCACTGGTATCTTTGTAGTGACTGGGTGTATTGATACACCATCCAAAGTGTAAATAATAACTTCTCCATGCTCAAAGGGATACTCAATGTCTGTTTTTTTTTAAATCTTCCAATAGATGTCCTTCTTCGCAAGGCATTGTAAAACCTCCCTGGTCTTTGTGGTTGAATCTGTGCTTGAGATTCACTGCTTGGCTGAGAGACCTTACAGATAATTGTATGTGTGGGGTACAGAGATGAGGTAGTCATTAAAACATCTTGTTAAACACCATTATTGCACACAGAGTTAGTCCATGCAACTTATTATCTGACTTGTTAAGGACATTTTTACTCCTGAAGTTATTTAGGCTTGTCATAACAAAGGGGTTTAATACTTACTGTCTTAAGACATTTCAGCTTTTCATTTTTATTAATTTGTAAAACATTCAAAAAACATAATTCCACTTTTACATTGCGGGGTATTGTGTGTAGATCAGTAACACAAAATCGAAATCTAATCCGTTTTAAATTCAGGCTGTAGCACAACAAAATGTGGAAAAAGTAACGGGGTGTGAATACTTTCTGAAGGCGCTGTATGCCACTTCAGACATTTTTTATCCAAAGCTATTTGCAGTCATGTGTGCATACATTTTACACACGGGTGGTCCCAGGAATCGAACCCACTATCCTGGCGTTGCAAGTGCCGAAGCGTGCTCTACTAGCCGAGCTACAGAGAACCACAGGGACATAGGGTTGGAACATAGAGTTTTTAATCCCTTTTCTTTCCCCAGCCGACTGATTTTCCCCGGTGTTGTGACCTTAGTGATAGCCAGCTTGACCTTTCCCCCTGGATTTGGACAGTTCATGGCTGGAGAGGTCAGAGTTCAAATATAATTGTATTTGCCAATTTTTGTTTCATCTCTCACTACGAATATGCTCTGTAGAAGTCCCTGTTTATTGTGACTTAATACGTCGGTAACACTTTATTACACGTTGATGAACAAGCATACGTTATTATAAAGTGTTACCAATATTGTTTTGTTTAGCTTAAATGCGACTGTTATCTATTTTTCTCAATCATGAAAAGCGTCACTGCAGAACAACATTCATAGGATCAACTAACGAGTGTTACTACTTACCAAAATATGTAAATTGTACATTTTTTGCTTTCTCATAAAAATAGCTGGATATTATTTGAAGAAGCCTCTTTGCCCAGCCATTCAGAAAAATGCCCTAGGTTAATCATGTGTTTTGAGACACCTTAAAATAGCCTGCATAGTTAGTGCAAATTAGGTGTGTTTAAAGCAGTCAGAAACACCTGTGTGGGATCTTCACCCTCAAGCTACGATGTTTAGCACCTTTTTAAGATGGAACTTGTTCCAAAACAGACCATTATGCTCACAGTACAGTATTGGCAATTATTTCAAAACCTCTCTTTTGGAACTATATTGAATAGGCCTACAGGTTGACATATGTGATGCACACAAAGCAATCTTCATCTGCAGTATTTTGAACGAGTTCAAGTACAGTTGGTTTTGTCAAAATATAATTCGATATTTATATATACAGTACCAGTCAAAAGTTTAGACACACCTACTCATTCAAGGGTTTTTCTTTATTTTTACTATTGTTCTACATTGTAGAACAATAGTGAAGCCATAAACTATGAAATAACACATATGGGATCATGTAGTAACCAAAAAACTGCTAAACAAATCAAAATATATTGTCACGTTCCTGACCTTATTTCCTTTGTTTAGTCTTTGTTTAGTTGGTCAGGACGTGAGCTTGGTGGGTATATTCTATGTTATGTGTTTCATTGGTTTAGGGTTGTCTATTGGCCTGATATGGTTCTCAATCAGAGGCAGGTGTTTTACGTTGTCTCTGATTGGGAACCATATTAAGGTAGGCTGTTCTCACTGTTCGTTTGTGGGTGATTGTTCCTGTTCGTTGCGTTCTTTGTTTTATAGGTTCACATGTTCAGGACTGTAGCGTCGTTGGTTTCGTTTTGTTGATTGTTTTTGTTCGTGTAAAAGAAGTATTTAAATAAATATGGATACATACCACGCTGCGATTTGGTCCTCATCTCTTCCACCTAACGACGAGCGTTACAGAATCACCCACCAAACCCGGACCAAGCAGCGTGGTAACGGGCAGCAGCAACAGCAGCAGCAACGTACTCAGGACTTCTGGACATGGGAGGAAATTCTGGACGGTAAGGGACCCTGGGTTCAAGCTGGAGAGTATCGCCGCCCTCGTGAAGAGCTGGAGGCAGCTAAAGCCGAGAGGCGATGGTATGAGGGGGCAGCACTGAAGCGAGGCTGGAAGCCTGAGAGTCAGCCACAGGGCTAAAGGGGAGTGTGGCGAAGTCAGGTAGGAGACCTGCGCCAACTTCCCGTGCTTACCGTGGAGAGCGAGAGTACGGGCAGACACCGTGTTATGCGGAAAAGCGCACGGTGTCTCCTGTACGTGTGCTTAGCCCGGTGCGGTACATCCCAGCTCCACGTATTGGCCGGGCTAGAGTGGGCATCGAGCCAGGTGCCATGAAGCCAGCTCAACGCATCTGGTCTCCAGTGCGTCTCCTCGGGCCGGTGTACATGGCACCAGCCTTACGCATGGTGTCCCCGGTTCGCCAGCACAGCCCAGTGCGGGCTATTCCACCTCGCCGCACTGGCCTGGCTACGGGGAGCATTCAACCAGGTAAGGTTGGGCAGGCTTGGTGCTTAAGAGCTCCAGTACGCCTTCACGGTCCGGTATATCAGGTGCCACCTCCTCGCCCCAGCCCAGTTCCACCAGTGCCAACACCACACACCAGGCTTCCTGTGTGTCTTCAGAGCCCAGTTCCTCCTCCACGCACTCGCCCTGTGGTGCGTGTCTCCAGCCCGGTACCACCAGTTCCGGCACCACGCACTAAGCCTCCTGTGCGTCTCCAGAGCCCTGTACGTCCTGTTGCTGCTCCCCGCACTAGCCTTGAAGTGCGTGTCCCTAGCCCGGTACCACCAGTTCCGGCACCACGCACCAGGCATACTGTGCGCCTCAGCAGGCCAGAGTCTGCCGTCTGCCCAGCGCCGCCTGCGACGCCTGTCTGCCCAGCGCCGCCTGCGCTGCCCGTCTGCCCAGCGCTGTCTGAACTGCACCATCTGCCCAGCGCCGTCTGAGCTGCCCATCTGCCCAGCGCCATCTGAGCTGCCCGTCTGTCCTGAGGCTTCAAAGCCGCCCGTCTGTCCTGAGCCTTCAAAGCCGCCCGTCTGTCCTGATCCTTCAGAGCCGTCCATCAGTCAGGAGCCGCTAGAGCCCTCCATCAGTCAGGAGCCGCTAGAGCCGTCCGTCAGTCGGGTGCCGCCAGAGCCGCCCGCCAGATAGGCGCTGCCAGAGCCGCCCGCCAGCCAGGATCTGCCAGAGCCGCCAGCCAAGAGCTGCCAGATCCGCCAGCCAGCCATGACCTGCCAGAGCCGTCAGCCAGCCATGACCTGCGAGAGCCGTCAGTCAGCCATGACCTGACAGAGCCGTCAGTCAGTCCGGAGCTGCTCCTCAGTCCGGAGCTGCCCCTCAGTCCGGAGCTGCCCCTCAGTCCGGAGCTGCCCCTCAGTCCGGAGCTGCCCCTCAGTCCGGAGCTGCCCCTCAGTCCGGTGCTGCCCCTCAGTCCGGTGCTGCCCCTCAGTCCGGTGCTGCCCCTTAGTCCAGTGGGGTTAATATGGAGGGTCGCCATTAAGAGGAGGCCACGGAAGCGGGGATTAACTATGGTGGGGTGGGGGCCACGTCCAGCGCCAGAGCCGCCACCGTGGACAGATGTCCACCCAGACCCTCCCCTATAGGTTCAGGTTTTGCAGCCGGAGTCCGCACCTTGGGGGGGGGGGGTACTGTCACGTTCCTGACCTTATTTCCTTAGTTTAGTCTTTGTTTAGTTGGTCAGGACGTGAGCTGGGTGGGTATATTCTATGTTATGTGTTTCATTGGTTTAGGGTTGTCTATTGGCCTGATATGGTTCTCAATCAGAGGCAGGTGTTTTACGTTGTCTCTGATTGGGAACCATATTAACGTAGGCTGTTCTCACTGTTTGTTTGTGGGTGATTGTTCCTGTTCGTGGCGTTCTTTGTTTTATAGGTTCACATGTTCAGGACTGTAGCGTCGTTGGTTTCGTTTTGTTGATTGTTTTTGTTCGTGTAAAAGAAGTATTCAAATAAATATGGATACATACCACGCTGCGATTTGGTCCTCATCTCTTCCACCTAACGACGAGCGTCACATATATTTTAGATTTGAGATTCTTCAAAGTAGCCACCCTTTGCCTTGATGACAGATTTAAACACTCTTGGCATTCTCTCAACCAGCTTCGCAAGGAATACTTTTCTAACAGTCTTGAAGTAGTTCCCACATACGCTGCACACTTGTTGGCTGATTTTCCTTCACACTGCGGTCCAACTCATCCCAAACCATCTCAATTGGGTTGATGTCAGGTGATGCAGCACTCTATCACTCTCCTTCTTGGTCAAATAGCCCTTACACAGCCTGGAGGTGTGTTAGGTCATTGCCCTGATGAAAAACAAATGATAATCCCACTAAACGCAAACCAGATGGGATGGCGTATCGCTACAGAATGTTGTGGTAGCCATGATGGTTAAGTGTGCCTTGAATTCTAAATAAATCACAGAAAGTGTCACCATCAAAGCACCCCCACACCATCACACCTTCTCCTCTATGCTTCACGGGGGGAACCACACATGCGGAGATCTTCCATTCACCTACTCTGCGTCTCACAAAGATACGGCGGTTGGAACCAAAAATCTCAAATTTGGACTCATCAGACCAAAGGACAGATTTCCACCGGTCTAATGTCCATTGCTCATGTTTCTTGCCGCAAGAAAGTCTCTTCTTATTATCTTCTCAGCAATTCAACCATGGAGGCCTGATTCACGCAGTCTCCTCTGAACAGTTGATGTTGAGATGTGTCTGCTACTTTGTGGCGCTATGTGCAATGTGTGACTTTACTGACAAACGCTACGGGGTGGAAAAGAAATTGGGCTGCAATTTCTGAGGCTGGTAGCTTTAATGAACTTATCCTCTGCAGCAGAGGTAAATCTGGGTCTTCCTTTCCTGTGGCGGTCCTCACAAGAGCCAGTTTCATCATAGCGCTTGATGGTTTTTGCAACTGCACTTGAAGAAACTTTAAACGTTTTAGAAATTTTCCGGATTGACTGACCTTCATGTCTTAAAGTATCTCTTTGCTTATTTGATGCTGTTCTCTCCATAATATGGGCTTGGTCTTTTACCAAATAGGTCTATCTTCTGTATACCACCCGTACCTTGTCAAAACACAACTGATTGGCTCAAACGCATTAAGAAGGAAAGAAATGCCACAAATGAACTTTTAACAAGGCACACCTGTTACTTGAAATGCATTCCAGGTGACTACTTCATGAAGCTGGTTGAGAAAATGCCAAGAGTGTCATCAAGGAAAAGGGTGGCTACTTTGAAGAATCTCAAATATAAAATATATTTTGATTTGTATAACACTTTATTAATTACTACATGATTTCATAGTTTTGATGTCTTTATTATTCTAGTCATTATTATTATACAATGTAAAAAAAATTAAAAATAAAGACAAACCTTGGAATGAGTAGGTGTGTCCGAACTTATGACTGGTAGTGTATATATTAAACTATTCATTACACATTTTAATACAATTTATCCCTTACTCTTTTTAACACTTTTTCACTAACACTTTTTAACACTATTTTTCATTAACACTTTTTAACAGTTTTTGCCATTACTTTTCCCTCTTCCTTTCCCATCTTTCATGCCACCGCCAGCTGATGCCCAGAGAATGCATCAACTCCCTGTTCGACAACTTCACCTGGACCAAAATCTGGGGCTCCCCCCCTCCCCCCGGCCTGGGGCGCTCCTCTGTCTGGCTGCACCCCGACGTCAGCGTCTTCGTCATCCTCCTCCTCTTCTTCGTCATGAAGGTACCCTTCCTCATTCCCCTGCTCCCTCCTCCCTCTTTATTTTCCACCCCGTAGCGCTTGTCAGTATAGTCACACATTGCACATAGCGCCACTCAGTACAATGACAGACTCCTGGTTGAGTCACTCATCTCAGTAGAATAAGAATCTCCTTCAGAGAGACTGTAGTGGAGATGTAATCCTTAGCACTCCATCAGTATCAAACTCGACATTGTTGCCTAGAGATTTCCACTGTGTGTACTGGAGGATAAGAGTACAACACTGTGAGTGTTAGCAGCAGTAGGATTAGTATTTCCCATCGAGGAGAAATTGATGTATATCTTGTCACAATGGTATTATTGGATTGGAGAAATGTCACCGAATAGACTAGTCGGGAATGTAGTCTAGTATTTGACAAATAACTTTCAAGTCAAATCCGCTACGCTTTTGTGGAAGTGCTAAGATGCATTAACTCTGCTCAGTTACTAATTGAATTCCGTCCATGTCCCAGTTTTGGATGTCTGCTGTTTCGACAACGATGCCCATCCCTTCTGGAGCCTTCATGCCTGTCTTCTTACTCGGTAAACAGGAGCACAAGATTATCATATGTTATTAGTTGTAATATGAACACAAATTCCATATCCATTTTTTATATTTCTTCGTTCATGTAAATTGACAGAGAGAGTGACCCAAAAGCTTACAGTACATGACTATTGTGTAAAGCTTCATGGGTAATCATGAAGTAAACCATTCTGGGTCGTTTTTAATCAGTGTACCTTCAAGGATGCGATGTTGTGTATAACCAAAGAGTGATAAATCACTAGTGAGCCACAGAGATAGATGGGTGCTTAGGAGAGTGGCGGTAAACGTCTCCTAGCCAACGTGCAATGTAAACGTGACATTTCGCCTCCCATATCCACCATCTTTTCTCCCCCAGGAGCCTCTTTCGGCCGACTCGTGGGGGAGATCATGGCTGCCCTCTTCCCCGATGGGATTCTGTTTGATGGAATCTTGTACCGCATCATCCCAGGAGGTTACGCAGTCATTGGTTAGTCTCCCTTTCCACCTCCTCCTCTCCCTGTCTCAGTCAGTGCCTGCCCGTCATCCCCCTTTGGTGTGACAGTGAAATGTCACTGTCTGTTCCCCCTCTCCTGTCCTCCGCTGTCTCGGTGACCCATAAACCTATACGCTACCATTAATCTCCTTCATCTTCCATCTCTACCCTACAAACCCCCCTCCCCTCCTATTTTCCTCTGCTCCTTTCATTCCATCCCTTTTACTCTTTCTTCCTTTGCTATTCCCACGTGCCGTTCTGTACATCAGTCATCTCCCTGCTTACCAACCCTGGGTCCCTGATATCATGTTTCTCTTCCTCACCCCTCACCCCTTGTTCTTCACCCCATGCCTCATCCCTTCTTTCCCTCCTCCCATCCCTCCTGTACTTGTCCACCAACTATGAGTAGTGTGTTGCCTCTTCCCATTAATCCCTCCCGTCTTTTGCCATCCACCCATCACCCCCCTTTTTTTTTATATCCCCCTCTCTTATGGATCATCCATCTACACATCCCTTCCACCTGCAAATGCCTGTTTTCTCTCCTTTTCTCTTTCTACCCATCCCTCTCTCCCTTCCTCTGTCTTCCATTTCCTTCCTCTTCTCCCTCCTCACTCCCAGGAGCGGCAGCACTGACCGGGGCGGTGACCCACACGGTGTCCACGGCGGTGATCTGCTTCGAGCTGACGGGCCAGATCTCCCACATCCTGCCCATGATGGTGGCAGTGATCCTGGCCAACATGGTGGCCCAGGGCCTGCAGCCCTCGCTCTACGACTCCATCATCCAGATCAAGAAACTGCCATACCTCCCTGAGCTCGGCTTTGGACACATCAGGTGTGCAAAGAGAAGCTGCAACCAAGGTGACATGTTGGCTCTAAGGGGGCCCAGTTGCATTGAGGGTCTCATGCTAAAAGAATGAGTTGTTTGAGTCAATATGGCCGCCTCAGCATGCTTGAGTCTTCAACATAAACACACCAGTAGTACACAAGTGTTGAGCATGAATTAATGATTGGCATTTCCTTCTGACTTACAGCCAGTATAACATCTTTGTGGAGGACATCATGGTTAGGAAAGTGAAGTTTCTCTCATTACAGTCCACCTACAGGGAGTTGATACACCTCCTGGATAACACTTCTCTCAAAACGATACCACTGGTGGATTCAACAGGTAAAAATCTATGCCTTTTTCTTGAACGTGGGGATACATTTCAGTGTCTTCATTTTTGAGTGGCTCATCATCATGTGACTCTTCCTGTAGACTCTATGATCCTTTTGGGCTCCGTCGAGCGGTCAGAGCTCCACGCTCTCTGTGATTGGTGGCTCTCTGCAGAGAGGCGGATCCTCAGGCAGGAACAGCGTTTACAGGAGCAGAACCAGTATGCCAAAGACAGCTGGGAATCCTTTGCCTTTGTGGATGAAGATGATGAGGAGAGTGGAGATAAGGTGTGTCAGAGAGACCAAGGGGAAATGTTCCTAAGGAATCAAAAACACACTCTTAGAAAATCAATCCAATTCAAGTTTATTGGTGACCGTATTACCGCCACACCCGCGGTTACGAGTCATGAAGGCAGTCAACCTGTCTGCTCAATGAACTAGTGTAGCCCGCAGCCATATGACACAGCCAGATCAGGACCAAACATAAGGACAACTCAGAGTATGCTATTTTGTTCTTCTGCAATAGACTACATGTTCTTCATATCATGTTTCTTTCGACCAGTCTAAAATAAATCATGGATTCATTGTAAAAGTGTAGGCTATATTACATGGATTTATTAGACTTTTTAAAATGTAGATGTTCCAAAGGTCTGCATCAGTGTCTTGTAGTTTGTGTGGAAGCCAGGAGATGCTGAATGCATATATGTTAATTAACGGTCAACTACTGTAATACCAGCAGTGAATTTTCTCGACAATCACCAGCTGACGAAATGTCGTGACCGCCACAGCCCTAGTCGCATACACAGATATGCAGGTGTTATCACAGGTACAACGAAAAATGGTTCTAAAAAGGTTGTTCTACAAGGACAGGGTTCTACTTGGATCTGCATGCACATTTTTTTCATCCAAGAAGGTTTTTCAAAGGGTTCTAAACGGATTCCTTGTTCGTTGACAAGGTTCTACCTGGAACCAGGAAGTGTTAATATACAGGAACAAGCTGGAAAACGCTTACTGAAGCGTCTTGCTGCAAGGAACTTGTATTGTGCCATTATTTAAGCTGTCAATGTGATGAATTTACTGTTTTGTTACATTTCCCAGAGTACCCCAGTTCAGGAAGAGAGCAATGGCCCCCTGCCATCTCCTAAACCACAGGAGCCCTTGTCCAATCACACAGCCCCTGGTGAGTTGAACCATCTCTGTGGAACATTGCTTCTATGGTAGCCTGGCAACAGTGTCATCTATTATTATACAGCGTATTGTACATTCATATTAGTATACAGCGTATTGTATATTCATAATATTATACAGCGTATTGTATATTCCTATTATTATACAGTGTATTGTATATTCATATTTTTATACAGCGTATTGTATATTCATATTATTATACAGCTTTTTGTATATTCATATTATTATACAGCTTTGAATTGTTTTGTTATCAATCTCAACATCAAGACAGCTTTGTAGAGGACTTTGACCTTCGTCCATCACATCTTTTATCATCTGTCCTTTTCAGAAAATGGCCCTCTTCAGTCTGTTAGGAGAACTCTACGGAATATCTTCACCTCTCGAGACAGACAGGCAGAGGGACAGTCACAGGTAGTCTATGACTGTGTGTGTACAGAATGTCTGTGTCTGTGTTTGTGCCTGTGACTCTACGTTAGTGCTGAGCGATTAACCAACATGTCAGTTTTCTTGTTCGTTTTTTTAAACCAACTAATTGACCAACGTCGGTTCAATTATTTGAATTCCATGTTTTTTTTCTTCTGTGAGCTCAATGCACATTTTCTCTAGAGATAAATCAGATCAAGCCCGAACTGTGCGATGTAGTAGGGAGTTGTAGTTTCCAACAGGCAAATGTTCTACTTAGTTTGGTACATTAAACATGGTAATTGACTACAATGATCATAATCCGTTGTGCACCTACTTGTCCAGTCTGTGTGGTGCAGACACAAAGAGGGAGAGAAGAGACAGAAGAACTCGCTATCGAGAGGGATAGAGAGCAGGTACTTTGTGAGGTATCTCTACCTGAAAATACATAATCTAAGTGATTGATAGTTTGAATTCAGCAGTCATAAAAACATGCCTTATTTACTTTGAAGAACTAGGCTGCTAAAATTGTGATTTTGTCAGACGGCATAGGCAGCAGCTCTATAGAGACGAGATGATGGCTTGGAATGAAATAAAGTAATCAAATAATGCAAATGTAATTTACACTGTGTACCAAACATTCTCTTTCCATGACATAGACTGACCATACTGAGACATGTTAAAGGAGTATTTTTATGCCTTGAGACAATTGAGACATGGATTGTGTATGTGTGAATGGGCAAGAGAAAATATTTAAGTGCCTTTGAACTGGGTATGGTAATAGCAGACGGGCGCATCAGTTTGAGTGTGTCAAGAACTACAACGCTGCTGGGGTTTTCAGTTTCCCGTGTGTATCAAGAATGGTTCACCACCCAAAGGACATCCAGCCAACTTGACACAACTGTGGGAAGCATTGGAGTCAACACGGGCCAGCATCCCTGTGGAATGCTTTCGACACCTTGTAGAGTCCATACCCCAATGAATTTTGGCTGTTCTGAGGGCAAAAGGAAGTGCATCCACTGACACAGGAAGTAAGGGTGCTGAAGGTGCTGCACCACACTGTGAAAAATCTGAATTAAAACAGTTATAAGAAATACAAAAAAATGTATAAAAAAAAAAAAAAACATTAACCAAAGTAGTGCTCTTAGCCTTTACTAGTCAAGTATTAGTGGACCGGTATTGCCGCCTGTAGCACGGACAAAAAACCCAACCGACCTCAAAGCACTAATCGCTCAGCACTACTGTGCACACACCAACATCTTCCTAACGATCACTAAAGTATTTCTGGTGCAGCAAATAAAGAGAATTGAGCAGCAAATAAATTACTGGGGTAATGAGCTGTTGAGATGTAGATACAGGTGAAGTCGGAAGTTTACATACACCTCAGCCAAATACATTTAAACTCAGTTTTTCTCAATTGCTGATGTTTAATCCTAGTAAAAAATCCCTGTTTTAGGTCAGTTAGGATCACCACTTTATTTTAAGAATGTGAAATGTCAGAATAACAGTAGAGAGAATGATTTATTTCAGCTTTTATTTCTTTCATCACATTCCCAGTGGGTCAGAAGTTTACATACACTAAAATAGTATTTGGTAGCATTGCCTTTACATTGTTTAACTTGGGTAAATGTTTCAGGTAGCCTTCCACAAGCTTCCCACAATAAGTTGGGTGAATTTTGGCCCATTAATCCTGACAGAGCAGGAGGAAATGAGTCAGGTTTGTAGGCCTCCTTGCTCGCACATGCTTTTTCAGTTCTGCCCACAAATGTTCTATGGGACTGAGGTCAGGGCTTTGTGATGACCACTCCAATACCTTGACTTTGTTGTCCTTAAGCCATTTTGCCACAAATTTGGAAGTATGCTTGGGGTCATTGTCCATTTGGAAGACCCATTTGCGACCAAGCTTTAACTTCCTGACTGATGTCGAGATGTGTCTTCAATATATCCACACAATTTTCTTGCCTCATGATGCCATCTATTTTGTGAAGCGCACCAGTCCCTCCTGCAGCAAAGCACCCCCACAACATGATGCTGCCACCCCTGTGCTTCACGGTTGGGATGGTGTTCTTTGGCTTGCAAGCCTCCCCCCTTTTCCTCCAAACATAACAATGGTCATTATGGCCAAACAGTTCTATTTTTGTTTTATCAGACCACAGGACTTTTCTTTAAAAAGTACGATCTTTTTCCCCATGTGCAGTTGCAAACCGTAGTGTGGCTTTTTAATGGTGGTTTTGGAGCAGTGGCTTCTTCCTTGCTGAGCAGCCTTTCAGGTTATGTCGATATAGGACTCGTTTTACTGTGGATATAGAGACTTTTGTACCTGTTTCCTCCAGCATCTTCACAAGGTCCTTTCCTGTTGTTCTGGGATTGATTTGCACTTTTCGCACCACAGTACATTAATCTCTAGGATACAGAACGCGTCTCCTTCCTGAGCGGTATGACGGCTGCGTGGTCCCATGGTGTTTATACTTGCGTACTATTGTTAGTACAGATAAACCTGGTACCTTCAGGCGTTTAGAAATTGCTCCCAAGGATGAACCAGACTTGTGGAGGTCTACAATTTTTTTCTGAGGTCTTGTCTGATTTCTTTTGATTTTCCCATGATGTCAAGCAAAGAGGCACTGCGTTTGAAGGTAGACCTTGAAATACATCCACAGGTACACCTCCAATTGACTCAAATGATGTCAACTAGCCTATCAGAAGCATCTAAAGCCATGACATCGTCATGACAGAATTTTCCAAGCTGTTTAAAGGCACAGTCAACTTAGTTTATGTAAACTTCTGACCCACTGGAATTGTGATACAGTGAATTATAAGTGAAATAATCTGTCTGTAATCAATTGTTGGAAAAAATGACTTGCCAAAACTATAGTTTGTTAACAAGAAATTTGTGGAGTGGTTGAAAAATGAGTTTTAATGACTCCAACCTAAGTGTATGTAAACTTCCGACTTCAACTGTATCTTCTATCTTTGGCGGTTTGATTGTAAACCATATTTCAAGATGGGAAATATAAATATTTAGCCATTATATTTGCGTGGGATGAATCTCATTACTGGGCTCTGCTCTCTATGTACACACACTCCCTTATCTAATTGCGTGTGACATGAACTCACATGAATTGCAAATGGAGATTGTTCAGAGTGTGTGCGCAGTCAAACATATTCCCTCTTAGTTCTATATGTTAATCAACATATGACATATGGTTATTATTTCCCTGGTATGGCTGGCTGGTTGGCTTTTCATATTACCATTTTATACTGCAAATATGAAAAAAAATGTATGTTAATGATACTCAAGGATGTACTTGTAAGTACAGGGTTTGAATTTGCACCTTCTGACCAACCTACTGTATCTCCCTATTCAATGATGATCCTAATATTTTGTCACTCGTCGTAGTTGTACAGTTTTCTACTGGATAGGCCAGCCTTTGGTTTGAATTGTGCACCCCAAACTCATGACTATTTCATAATGAAAAGCCAAGTTATTGTTACATTTCACACAAACGCCTGTCTTCAAAAATCAACAAGAGTACATCGATGAACACGCAGCACACACAAAACATGTTATTCTTGACACTGCATTCAACCAAATAATTCTATATATTTTAAAGGGACAAATATGAGTTATTGGTTTCAAGAACAGCCGCAATCAGCTATGTTATGGGAAGCAGAAGTGTAGAGACTCTCATCACCTCACCTTGAAACTCTTCAAAGATAGTGGGGGCAACTAAAAATGTGTACATGACGTTACTCGGGAAGTGTCTTATCTTACCCCCCCCTCTATTTTCTCTCTGTCTCATCAGGAGCCTTGCGCCAACCCTCTCCTGTCCGATACGATGACACCAGAAGAGGTAACTGATCTCATTCAGGTCCACTTAAGTGCGGTCCCAAGAACTTTACTTCCCCTGAGACCATGCCGAATGATTAGAGTAGGCTGCCTTGTACATTTTCCAACACTTTTGTCCTTGTCAAAAGGGTCTGGGTTAATATGTTGAAATCCATAAGAGGGTTAAAAAGTGTCAACATCCATACATCTCTTATGGAGGCAGTTGACATTGAAGGTTGCGTTTTAGAGTGTTTTTAGTCAATTACAGTGTTGCGTTTCTTGACATTGTGTCTGGTTAGCTGGTGCAGATCAAAGAATGGGAGGAGGCTGAGATGGACAAGCCAATGGAAATTGATCAGATCCGAATAGATCCCTCCCCTTTCCAGCTAGTGGAGAGGACATCATTACACAAGGTTGGTTCAAGTGCTGCCAATTCATACCAATTTGGAGATATAGTATCTGACATCATGTCTAGACACATGGAAATACAAACGATAGTGGATTTGCTCAGAACAGAAGCCATACCAAAATGTTGTGGCCTAATTTGACGTCTGACCTTTTCTGCCTGTCCCAGACCCACACTCTCTTCTCATTACTGGGCCTGAGTCATGCCTATGTCACCAGTATCGGAAAACTGGTGGGTGTTGTGGCTCTTAAAGAGGTAAGAAAAACTCCTTTTCTCTTTCTTTTATCTCTTTCTCTATTTCTGTTTTACAGTATTTCATTATCTTTTGCTTGTGACGGAACCTGACAATTTAGTAAGGGTTGAGTCAAATTGCCTTATGAGTCTACTCATCATGCTATTTTCATGTAATTCAATGTTGTGTTCTTCCAATGTGTCCCCTCTCTTTCCCTGTTGCCACTACCCCAATCTCTCCCAGCTGCAAAAGGCCATCGAGGGCTCCACCCGTAGCGGGGTCCGGCTACGTCCCCCTCTGGCCAGCTTCCGCAACACCAGCCGAAAGTCATCCAAACCCCAGGCAACCTCAGCCCCCTCCTCCCTGACCACCCCCTCCTTCCCTCTCTCCCAGGCTCCCATCTTCCCCCATGCCACTGCCCCGCCACCTCCCCCGACACAGGAGGAGATGGATGTGTGGATCGAGGGCACGAGGCGGGAGGTGGCGGAGGTGAACAGCAGTAGTAGTAGCAGCAGCGGAACGGGGAGCAGCAGTAGCAACAGTAGCCCCTCACTACCCCACTCCTTGCCCCTCTCCATCCCCCTCACCTCGCCCCTCTCCATGCCCCTCACCGTTGCCCTCTCCATCCCCCTTGCCGCCTTCTCCTCTCCCCTCACCGCCCTCCGACCTGTCGCAAAGCAGCAAGTGGAGGAGGAGAGTGATGATGAGCAGCCCATCTAGCCTTATAGACGAGTGATGTTTTTTTATAACGTTTTTTTTTATGGTGTGAATTTCTCTTTTAGTCTTTCTCTATCCCTCCATTTTCTCTCTCTCCCTATTGCCCTTTCCCTCTTTCGCCCTCTCGCTGTTCCTTCTCGCACCCTCTTTCTTCACTCGATGAATGATGTCTGTGAATCCACGAGGAGAAATAATCTGGGCTCGATAGTAGTACTTGACTTTTTAAGATTAGAATTGGTGTCATTGGTTTTAAACAGGAGACAATGGCTACTCGAAGAGCTAAAAAATCAACAAGGCCCCAAAACGACCTTTACTAAACCCATCTTCACCTTGGGAGGGAGTTTTATGATCACCATGCTGGGCTGATAGATGACAGTGTTAAATCAGACTGACGACAGCGAACTCAGATGTAATGATGCTAGAGGTTTTCTACTTAATGATGCCATGACTCCAGCTGAACAACCGCCATCCCCCTCTGTAATTTAGATTAATCGCTCACTTGATGATAACGCAAAACAAACATACTGATGACATTATTATGAAACTTGGTGACTTTTACGTTGGTGACTTTTCCTACCTCCCAAAAAAAGCCAGGTTGTGTTCATTAGGCACCAGATGGAGGAAAACGGACTGAAACAGGGGGGGCTACCTCGACCTTGGCCAATAAGAAAGGCTCATTTTCGTTTTACGTTGCGAAATGTGTAAAACGTTACCCTTTGCATGCCATAATAAACAAAACCCTAATGTTCTTCTGACACAAATCAAATCAAATTGTATCTTCTGACACAAATCAAATCAAATTGTTCACATACACATATTTAGCAGATGGTATTGCGGGTGTAGCGCAATGCTTGTGTTCCTAGCTCCAACAGTGCAGTAGTATGTAACAATTCACAACAATACACACAATTACTTTTTACAAAAGTAAAAGAATGGAATTAAGAAACATATAAATAGTAGATTGAGCAATGTCAGAGCGGCACTGACTAAAATACAGTGGCATAGAATACAGTATATACATATGAGAAAAGTAAAGCAGGATGTAAACATCATTAAAGTGACTTAGTGTTCCGTTATTAGAGTGGCCAGGGATTCCAAGTCTATGTACTGAGCACAGAAGAAAAAATCCACGGTATGACGCAATGTTTTATCTGAAAAGTAGTTGAATTATGAACTTCTGTCACTCTCCCACAACCACCTCTTTCTTTCTCCCTCTCTTTCTCTTCTTCAAACAGTTTCTCAGGTTGCTCCCTGTGTCTTTAAACCTGCAGATGTTGGACAGAGGAATCTTCCTGTCTGTTAAATGAAAAGGATTTTGATTGTATGTTGTCAATCGTTTTTTTAATGTATGAATGTACATTATGTACAGTTGAAGTCGGAAGTTTACATACACTTAGGTTGGAGTCATTAAAACTCATTTGTCAACCACTCCACACATTTCTTGTTAACAAACTATAGTTTTGGCAAGTCGGTTAGGACATCTACTTTGTGCAAGTAATTTTTCCAACAATTGTTTACAGACAGATTATTTCACTTATAATTCACTGTATCACAATTCCAGTGGGTCAGAAGTTTACATACACGAAGTTGACTGTGCCTTTAAACAGTTTGGAAAATTCCAGAAAATTATGTCATGGCTTTAGATGCTTCTGATAGGCTAATTGACATAATTTGAGTCAATTGGAGGTGTACCTGTGGATGTATTTCAAGGTCTACCTTCAAACTCAGTGCCTCTTTGCTTGACATCATGGGAAAATCAAAATAAATCAGACAAGACCTCAGAAAAAGAATTGTGACCTTCACAAGTCTGGTTCATCCTTGGGATCAATTTCCAAACGCCTGAAGGTACCCCGTTTATCTGTACAAACAATAGTACGCAAGTATAAACACCATGGGACCACGCAGCCGTCATACCGCTCAGGAAGGAGACGCGTTCTGTCTCCTAGAGATGAGGAGGAATGGGCCAAAATTCACCCAACTTATTGTGGGAAGCTTGTGGAAGGCAACCTGTTTGACCCAAGTTAAACAATTTAAAGGCAATGCTACCAAATACTAATTGAGTGTATGGTAACTTCTGACCCACTGGGAATGTGATGAAAGAAATAAAAGCTGAAATAAATCATTCTCTCTACTATTATTCTGATATTTCACATTCTTAAAATAAAGTGGTGATCCTAACTGACCTAAGACAGGGAATTTTTACTCGGGTTAAATGTCAGCAATTGTGGAAAAATTAAGTTTAAAGGTATTTGCCTAAGGTGTATGTAAACGTCCGACTTCAACTGTATTTACAGTACACTAGAATGTGTGAGCACACATGTTTACGTTTCTTTGTCTGTCATTAGTGTCGTGTATTTATTGATTTATCTTTTCGTAGAGCCGATTTGTCTCTGAATGTTTTGACAATGTATAATGTAGTTAATAAATGTTAATAACTTATCTGCCAAATTCTTTATTATTGTGATTGTTCAAGGCATATGGATTTGGAACAGCATAATAAATAATACAAAATGATTAACTGAAAACGAATGCAACTTTTATGAAACTATTACTAGGAAATGTAGTGCTACTTACACGATATTAAATGAACATAGGCTTTTGGAATGAACTTTGTGCTTAGCAACATGTCCCTTTTGTCATATTGATGAATTGGTGAACAAATGAGTGTTCTCAGCTCCACTCCCACACTTCAGTCTTTCTGTCTCTCACTTCCATTGTCATCAACGTTACAGGCAGTAAAACAATCTCCTCCAACAGAAGAATTAGTCAGTTATAAAGAGACAGACAGAGGGTAGTGAGAAGCCTACAGTAAGACGGCAGTAACAGAACCAGATAAGCCGTATTGTTGACAGGACTTTTACACTCCAGATTTCATAGCATTGTCGGAGGAACTAATGGCTTCCAAAAGAATGAGTAACTGTTGTGTCTTTTTAATAGTTTTGAATGGAATATTTTAGTTGTCCTTTATTCATGATGGGTGTGAGTGACCCAGTCTACTCTCTGAATCCTAATCCAGCCAGCAAGCATATAGCCGTTTAGGTTCAATTCAGCTGGTTGAGAGAATGCGAAGAGTGTGCAAAGCTGTCATCAAGGCAAAGGGTGGCTACGTCGAAGAATCTCAAATATGAAATACATTTTGATTTGTTTAACACTTTTTGGATTACTACATGATTCCATATGTGTTATTTCATAGTTTCGATGTCGTCACTGTTATTCTACATTGTAGAAAATAGCAAAAATAAAGAAAAACCCTGGAATGAGTAGGTGTGTCCAAACTTTTGACTGGTACAGCATATAAAGTATTGTTGAAACAATTGCTTTTCAGGACAAACTCTTAAAATGTATGATCAAGGAAAACATAACCTGTATGCAAAGTTATTATATATAATGGGGGGAAAAAGAACGCAACATTTTCACAGATTTTACTGAGTTCCAGTTCATATATAGAAATCAGTCAATTTAAATGAATTAATTAGGCCCTGATCTATGGATTTCACATGACTGGGAAACAGGTGGTCAGACACCTTAAAAAAAAAAGCTAGGTTGTGGATCAGAAAACCAGTCCGTATCAGGTGTGACCACGATTTGCATCATGCAGAGTAGAGTTGATCCGTCTATTGATTGTGGCGTATGGAATGTTGTTGCACTCTGCTTCAATGGCTGTGCGACGTTTCTGGATATTGGCGGGAACTGGAACACGTTGATCCAGAGCATCCAAACATGGTCAATTGGTGACATGTCTGGCGAGTATATAGGCCATGGAAGAACTGGGACATTTTCAATTTCCAGGAAATGTATACAGATCGTTTCGACATGGGGCCGTGCATTATCATGCTGAAACATGAGGTGATGGCGGTGGATGAACGACACGACATTGGGCCTCACGATCTCATAGCGGTATCTCTGTGCATTCCAATTGCCATCGATAAAATGCAATTGTGTTCGTTGTCCGTAGCTTATGCCTGCCCATACCATAACCCCACCGCCACCATGGGGCACTCTGTTCACAACGTTGACATCAGCAAACCGCTTGCCCACACAACGCCATACACGTGGTCGGCGGTCGTAAAGCCGGTTGGACGTTTTGCCAAATTCTTTAAAACATAATTGGAGGCAGCTTATGGTAGAGAAATTAACATGAAATTCTCTGGCAACAGCTCTGGTGGACATTCCTGCAGTCAGCATGCCCATTGCACGCTCAAACCTTGAGACATCTGTGGCATTGTGTTTCTTTGAATTGCACTGAATTCAATTCCACTTGCTGTCACTCAAACTCAAGTTCAAATTCTACATCCTGTGGGGTGTGGCCAATACAATTTTAGTTTCAACTCGTGTGTTGAATGGGAGTCAAAATTCTGAATTGAGCCCAACCCTGCGATACAGTGGCCAACAAGAAGCCTACCAGCACTATAAATGGTATATGATCCATATTTTGTGTGTGTGTGTAATCTCGGAAACCCAGAAATAAAATCTTGCGGAATTGCGTCAGATATTCAATTAAGTTCTGGGGGAGAGGTGTTAGAAAATATTCTAGAACGAGGAGCGAAGGCAGGGCAGTAGCTCCACCCTGTCACGTTCCTGACCTATTTATGTTAGTTTGTTATGTGTGTTAGTTGGTCAGGACGTGAGGTTGGGTGGGCATTCTATGTTTTCTGTTTCTGTGTTGGTTTTGGGTTGCCTGGTATGGCTCTTAATTAGAGGCAGGTGTTTGGCGTTCCTCTAATTAAGAGTCATATTTAGGTAGGCGTTGTCACAGTGTTCGTTGTGGGTGATTGTCTTCCGTGTCTGTGTAATTGTTTGCACCATACGGGACTGTTTACGGTTTGTGTAGTCTTATTGTCCTATTCGTGCGTTCTTCTTGTGTTATGTAAGTTCTGTCGTATAGGTCTGTCTACACCGTTTGTTGTTTTTGTTAGTTTAGTCAAGTTCGTGTTTTCTTTATTAAATTATGTGTTCAAACTTTGCTGCGCCTTGGTTCCCTCAATACTCCTCCTTTTCGGTCGAAGAGGAGGAGGACCGCTGTTACACACCCCTTCTCTCTGAAAGTTTTTGGCAAGTCAATGGGCCAAATGTCCCCTCCCCTTCCGAAATTCAAAAGATGCGAGCACCTACAAAATGGTGATTTGTCCAATATGATCAGTGACGAAAAATCTGGTCACTAGAATAAAGCTGCTTGTTAGTCAGTTTGTTGAAAGACGATACCATTTATGTTATGTGCGCCTGTCCACGAGAAATTCGTTTGTGTGTAAAACTATTGAACACCACACAAAATACCACTACCAACAATAATGTTTTTCGAGAATATATATATATATTTTTACATACATACATACATACTGTACATACATACATTTGAACACTCTCACATACACGCACACACACTGTACATACACACACAAACAAACACTGATACATATTACTTTATTTCCTTTTTAGTTTTTATAAAAATCATTATTATATATTATTACCTTGTATACGGTTTACTATTATCGTTAGATTACTTTCAAAAGCATGCACTTCCTTTTGGTCGTCTCGTGATTCTCTGTATTGCACTGAACTTTATCGCAGTGTCCTTTGTCTTTCTTTCTACTCTTTAACTCTTTTAACTTCCTTTCCTTAGTTCAATATCACTGCAAAACAAATCCTTACGTTTAAGCAAACCCACAGATTTGAGCAGTCAATGAATTGTCTTTAAAGTCCCCTGTGGCTCTTTTATCATTGTCATTTCCAGCACTTGGCCTTTCAGTTTTTTTTCTCAGTCTCAGAGTGGGTAAATAGCTGGAAGGGGTGTGGAATAACTTGCTTGGTTGATTATTGATAAGTGTATCACGTTTGTCAGTCTCTCTTTCTGACTGTCCCTCTCAATTGATTGCCACGGCAACAATAGACCCCTCCGCCACCTCTTCATCCTTCTCCTCCAACGATTGGACTATGCAGGGTGTGACCACAAAGGGCATGCGCTCTGCCATTGATTCTGGGCATGCTAGTTGTGGACTGGTGCCTCCAATCGAGGTGGCATCTTCTCTAAGCGGCGACGGGGTCAAAGTTGGCTCCAAGGTTAACGTAATCTCATCTTCCTGTGAAAACAGTAAATGGATGGTTTACTAGCTATACTGTACTTGCCAAACTGTGAGGATCAGTCAACAGTCTCTCCCTGTGGGTACAGCATAACCCCATGTATTAGCCTTGCACGCCATCTTGTGGCTGGAGGACTGACTTTGACGTAAAACACTTGTAGTTGGCAGGACAAACATATTTTCTCGATTTCACTAATGTCATCAAAATCAATAAATCATAGCACTTTTTTTGCGGCTCATTCAGTATGTATTACCTGATAAAGTAAAATCCTGTTGGAAAATCATGTTAAAAGTACCATTTATATGGCTAAAACATACATTGGCCAAGTGTCAAAACACCGGTTTAAGATCAATATGCTGAAATAAGTTGTGATATTTTGAAGACCAATACATACATAAATTACTCCTTACACATTTCACACTTGTGTTCAGATTACTTCAATTAGTACCTCATAAACTGCACACGCACCAATATTTACCAAGCGGTCCTTCAAGACTGGAATTGATTAGCTTGTTCTACTGTATCAATAGCACGCACAAATTAATCACTCACATTGATATGGTATTTCAATCAATGGAAATGGACAATAACCACAGCGACATGTACTATTTGCACTCTTCTAACAGATAAACCTCAATGAACTTGGCTATTCTACATATATCTGTTGATAGATGACAACCTGTCGTAGCACATTATCAATTTATATCTCTGTGAGAAAATTATTTCGGTAGATGGCCAACACGGAAAAGGAAACACAACATTTTCCTGTCTGGATAATTTCAACGAATCACCACCTCACACCAGTTTATAAATATCGACAGGGGTTGGCTTTCATTTGAATGCTAGGTTGAACCTCAAATCCATGCATTCGTGTGAGGCAAGAGACGTTTATGGGAAGAGTGCCAATTTCTTTCTAGCCACCGTGGTCTGAAAATGAAAGCTGCATTCTAAGCCCCACTACGGACTGGCGCATATGGCAAAAACACTGGTACTTAACCAAAGACTATAAACTTTAATACTAACATCACCAATCTGAGGTAAAAGGCTGTGTATTTCCTGTAATTCTTGTGTGGTGAAAATGTTAGTCTGTGTAATGTAGAAACACGTTATGTCCACCATAGGGAATTTAGCGTAATATAACGTAATTAAATATGTCAAAGTAATTCAATATCTGAACATATTACGATAGTAAATGTATTAGACTTACAAATTCTCCATAGGGTCTGTGCAGCAGGCTGAACGTTTGACTTGGCTACTTGTAGGGCCTGCTGTTAATAGTGGCAATATCAGTTTGGCTCAATCTGCTTAGGCAACAATGTGTGAGATAATATGGATTATATCTAAAGCAATACAAAGCACTGGCTGAGTTCAAGGTTTTACTGCTAACCTACAAAGCATTACATGGGCTTGCTCCTACCTATCTTTCCCATTTGGTCCTGCCGTCCTTATTGTCCCTAGAATTTCTAAGCAAACAGCTGGAGGCAGGGCTTTCTCCTATAGAGCGCCATTTTTATGAAACGGTCTGCCTATCCATGTGAGAGACGCAGACTCGGTCTCAACCTTTAAGCCTTTATTGAAGACTCAGCTCTTCAGTAGGTCCTATGATTGAGCGTAGTCTGGCCTATTACAGGGTCTGAGTCACTGGCTTACTGGTGCTCTTCCATGCCATCCCTAGGAGGGGTGTGTCACTTGAGTGGGTTATGTCACTGATGTGATCTTCCTGTCCGGGTTGGCACCCCTCCTTGGGTTGTGCCGTGGGGTAGACCTTCGTGGGCTATACTCGGCCTTGTCTCAGGATGGTAAGTTCGTGGTTGAAGATATCCCTCTAGTGGTGTGGGGGCTGTGCTTTGGCAAAGTGGGTGGGGTTATATCCTGCCTGTTTGGCCCTGTCCGGGGGTATTGTTGGACGGGGCCACAGTGTCTCCCGACCCCTCCTGTCTCAGCCTCCAGTATTTATGCTGCAATAGTTTGTGTCGGGGGGCTAGGGTCAGTCTGTTATATCTGGAGTATTTCTCCTGTTTTATCCTGTGTCATGTGTGAATTTGAAGTATTCTCTCACTAATTCGCTCTCCTTTTCTCTCTTTCTTTCTTTCTTTCTTTCTTTCCTTCTCTTTCTCGGAGGACCATGCCTCAGGACTACCTGGCCTGATGACTCCTTGCTGTCCCCAGTCCACCTGGTCGTGATGCTGCTCCAGTTTCAACTGTTCTGCCTGCGGCTATGGAACCCTGACCTGTTTACCGGACGTGCTACCTGTCCCAGACCTGCTGTTTTCAACTCTCTAGAGACAGCAGGCGCGGTAGAGATACTCTGAATGATGGGCTATGAAAAGCCAACTGACATTTACTCCTGAGGTGCTGACCTGTTGCACCCTCTACAACCACTGTGATTATTATTATTTGACCCTGCTGGTCATCTAAGTACATTTGAACATCTTGGTCATGTTCTGTTGTAATCTCCACCCGGCACAGCCAGAAGAGGACTAGCCACCACTCATAGCCTGGTTCCTCTCTAGGTTTCTTCCTAGGTTCTGGCCTTTCTAGGGAGTTTTTCCTAGCCACTGTGCTTCTACACCTGCATTGCTTGCTGTTTGGGGTTTTAGGCTGGGTTTCTGTACAGCACTTTGTGACATCAGCTGATGTAAGAAGGGCTTAATAAATAAATTTGATTTATTGATTGATCGTCTGAAAATCAACACCTTTTTCTTCAACCAAATGGCTCACCTTTGTCTCCTCCTCTTCCTGTTGCTCTGAAATGCATTCACTCTCCTCCTCTGGCTCCTCCCCCAAGGTCTCGACCACACCCCCAACCATGTCACCCATTGGCCCGCTCATCTGTCCGACAATCTCCACCTGCGCGGATCCCCATAGGTCAGCCAGGCGAGGGTGAGTGGGCAGGCCCAGACTGTGGATGGTGCTGTTGGGCGTGGCTTGGAGGGAGTGGTTTGCACTGTGTAGTCTGTGTTCCATTGTCTGCAGATAAGGCAACACAGTTCCTTAAAATGTTCTCATGACACAAAAAATTGCATTATCAAGAAACATCCCCATGAGTCGATAGCTCATGGCTAGTGGGAGGAAATGAGTCATCTGTTGCTCTTGGCAACAAGTATTTCTGTATGTAATTAGTAGGTCTCATGTGTTGTTATTAACACTAAAGCGTTGGTAGCATTACATTAACAGTAAGAAGGATAAGAAAATTGGATACGTTTTTTGCTAATAACACTAACAAACTGCTAGTATACTGCTGTCTTACAATGGTTGTCAGTTAGACACTACCATGTTTTATTGAAACACTTTTATAAGTTCACCTGGTGATAGTGCTCTATGAGGCAGTCCAGTCCAGTCTGTCTCACCTGTTGCTGTTGGTAGAGCATTAGCTGCTGGTGCTGGTACAGCTGGATCTGCTGCAGCTGCTGGAGCTGCAGCTGGCTCTGCTGCTGCAGGGTGAGCTGTTGGGACTGCTGCTGCTGCTGGATGTAGCCCCCCACGTTGTCCACCTCGCCGTAGCCCTCACCGGGCGTCCCTCCGCCCCCACCCGCCATGATGTAGGCGGCCGGCGAGGCCACGCCCGATGGATCGTTGCTGATTGGCTCCCAGGCGTCGGAGGAGGAGAGGCAATAGAGGCCCTGGGCGACGTAGGTGTTGGGCCACACGTCGGCCGAGGAGTGATGCATCGCCTGATCTGTTGTGTTAGGGAGGGATGAAGGGAGAAGTACATTTTGGATTAGATACAAGTAATAAACTGTCATCTCAGAGCACAAAGCAAAGATTTTTGAAGGCAGTGGATATAGGTAAACGTGGCCTTCAGTTTCCATAACAGTGGTTTACATTAGTTGGGTTCAAAGGGCATTGAAGCAGCGGTATCACCAGATATCAGAAGATATTTACAGCAGCGTCACCATTTTGACAATAAATACACTGGAAACTTATTTGAAGCTCAACATATCTAAGGAGAAAATGAAAGCTCACTTGACGATGGGCAAACCGTGCCTTAGTTATTATAATGCCTATAATAATCTGATTTTAATTGGTCTCTGGGTTGATAATAGCAGAGAATGGGCCCATATGGTGCTGTTAATGAGAGCCAGGCTAAGTCCTTGTGTTAACCTACAAGCTCCCCCAGGGTTTTCTGCTACAACACGACACCACCCAACCAAACACCCCAGGGCCACAGCGGCCATTTTGAGTTTCTCCGCAACGTTTCTTCATAAAGCCCTGATGCACCTCTAGCAGACCTGTCAAATGGAGTGGAAATGACATCAATCAAACGGGAGTAAACAACATCAATCAAAGTGGCTGGAAGCCTTCGACAGTGAAATATGGAGCAGCACAGTCCATTACAGAGTGGATGTGGAGCTCACAAGTCAATTACGATCCCTCTTCACAACTACATATATATTAACTCAATTATGCGTTTTTTGTATTTGGCACTAGTATTGTTGTGGAAAAGTAAACGCTTAATTTAGTATTAAAAAAACATTTTGTATTCATTCATTGAATCTGGAATTCATTCGTTAAAGCTGAAACTGCCACATCCGTTTGCGATATTACAACAACAAAGAAGCTACTTTAAACAACGAAGACTGCTTCTTCCCCTCGGACATCATTGCACGCAAGATAGAACAGCACAGTATGTACAACGATTTCTTTTGACCACGATGCTGGATGCTAATTTCCTCAACAACAACAAAAAACTATAACAAATGCTCCTGGGGCGACCAGTGGCGCTGTTGCGTCTATCGCGGATCTCGGCTTGAAATGCTATATGCTATCAAATGTTACTTGTACATCCTTCTCAATTTCACAATATAGCACAATGGCATTGGATGAACAGATTCAGTGAGTGCTGTTCATTGAAATGTAGTTTGTACTTTAAAAACAAAAGTTATAATAAAATGGCTGCCCTATTTCTAGTGTGTGGCGGCCATGTTTCTAGTCCTTTACCTCTGCTGGTGATGCTCTCCTGGTTGGTCTCACTGAGGTGTGCCGCACTGCCTTGGTTGGAGCCAGCACAAAGGCTGTCTTCCTCCATAGATCTCCAGCCCAGCAGAGTAGCCTCCGATAAGGCAAATTGTGCCATTAATCCTGGATGAAACAAGGGGATAGACTTTGTAAACAATGTAAAATACATGGTTCCGAATCTCATTTATTTAGTGCAATTGGAAAGTTTTCAGACCCCTTGACTTTTTCCACATTTTGTTACATTACAGCCTTATTACAAAATTGTAATAAGCAATCTACACACAATACCCCATAATGACAAAGCCAGAACTGTTTTTTAGACATTTTAGAAAATCTATAAAAAATTCAAACAGAAGTATTCAGACCCTTTACTCTGAGACTCGAAATTGATCTCAGGTGCGTCCTATTTCCATGGATCATCCTCAAGATGTTTCTACAACTTCATTGGAGTCCACCTGTGGTAAATTCAATTGATTGGACATGATTTGGAAAGGCACACACTGGTTTATATAAGGTCCCACAGTTGACAGTGCATGTCAGAGCAAAGACCAAGCAATGAGGTCGAAGGAATTGTCCATAGAGCTCCGAGACAGGATTATTTCAAGGCACAGATCTGGGGAAGGGTACCAAAACATTTCTGCAGCATTGAAGGTCCCCAAGAACACAGTGGCCACCATCATTCTTAAATGAGCTGGCCGCCCAGCCAAACTGAGAAATCGGGTGAGAAGGGTCTTGGTCAGGGAGGTGACCAACAACCTGATGGTCACTCTGACAGAGCTCCAGAGTTCCTCTGTGGAGATGAGAGAACTTCCAGAAGGACAACCATCTCTGCAGCATTCTACCAATTAGGCATTTATGGTAGAGTGGCCAGACCGCTTGGCATTTGCCAAAAGGTACTTAATGCAACCGCTGTGTTAGATTTTTTTAAATAACCTTAGTACGACATACAGTTTACGTTATAGCGAAATCTGGGCGGAATATAGTCTAAACATTTTCGACAGAAATACGAAATAATAACATAAATGGTTCCTACTATTTGATGAGCTTCCATCAGAATCTTGTACAAGGTGTCCTTTTTCCAGAATAATCGTTGTTCGGTTGTAGAATGTCGTCTTCATCTGTCGACAAAGCTGGCCATGCGGCACGGAAGTGCCCAACTCACCAGAACGCATAACAAACAAAATACCGAAAATCGCAATAAACTGATATAAGTCGGTTTAATATAACTAGTTTATGATGTTTTTAACACATTATTCAAATAAAATCAGAGCCGGATATAACTTCTAAAACGAAAGCTTTTCTGAACGCAATGCAGAGTTCCACTTGCGTCAAGCCAAACAGTGAAAAGACCAGACCCACGGTTCCAAGAGGTCTTGTTCGGCCTCAGATCTAGCTGGACACCCCATTCCAACTCTCACTGCCTACTGACATCTAGTGGAAGGCGTATGCAGTGCATGTAGACCCATAGATTCCATGCAAATTAATAAACTGACCCTGGAACAGAGCCCTCGATTTCAGATTTCTCACTTCCTGACAGGAAGTTTGCTGCAAAATGAGTTCTGTTTTACTCACAGATATAATTCAAACGGTTTTAGAAACTAGAGAGTGTTTTCTATCCAATAGTAATAATAATATGCATATTGTACGAGCAAGAATTGAGTACGAGGCGGTTTAATTTGGGAACGATTTTTTACAAAGTGGAAATAGCGCCCCCCCCTATTGAGAAAAGGTTTTTAAAGGACTCTGGGACCATGAGAAACAAGATTCTCTGGTCTGATGAATCCAAGATTGAAGTTTTTGGATGCCAAGCGTCATGTCTGGTGGAAACCTGCCACCATCCCTGCCACCATTTTCAGGGACTGAGAGACTAGTCAGGATTGAGGGAAAGATGAATGGAGCAAAGTACATAGAGATCCTTGATGAAAACCTGTTCCAGAGCGCTCAGGACCTCAGACTGGGGCGAAGGTTATACCTTCCAAAAGGACAATGACCCAAAGCACACCGCCAAGACAACACAGGAGTGGCTTCGGGACAAGTTTCTGAATGTCCTTGAGTGGCCCAGCCAGAGCCCGAACTTGAATCCAATCTAACAGCTCTGGAGAGACCTGAAAATAGCTGTGCAGCGACGCTCCCCATCCAACCTGACAGAGCTTGAGAGAATCTGCAGAGAATTATTTTTTACCAGGTAAGTTGACTGAGAACACATTCTCATTTACAGCAACAACCTGGGGAATAGTTACAGGGGAGAGGAGGGGGGATGAATGAGCCAATTGTAAGCTGGGAATGATTAGGTGACCGTGATAGTATGAGGGCCAGATTGGGAATTTAGCCAGGACACCAGGGTTAACACCCCTACTCTTACGATAAGTGCCATGGGATTTTTAGTGACCACAGAGAATCAGGACACCCATTTAAGTCCCATCTGAAAGATGGCACCCTACACAGGGCAATGTCCCCAATCACTGCCCTGGGGTATTGGGTAATTTTTTTTAGACCAGATGAAACAGTACCTCCTACTGGCCCTCCAACACCACTTCCAGCAGTATCTGGTCTCTCATCTAGGGACTGACAAGGACCAACCCTGCTTAGCTTCAGAAACAAGCCAGCAGTGGGATGCAGTGTGGTTTCTACTGGCTATTATATAGGTGTGCCAAGCTTGTAGCGTCATACTCAAGAAGACTCAAGACTGTAATCACTGCCAAAGGTGCTTCAACAAAGTACTGGTAAAGGGTCTGAATACTTCTGTAAATGTTATATTTCAGTTTTTATTTGTAATAAATGTCTAAACCTGTGTTCACTGTCATTATGGGGTGTAGATTGATGAGGACATTTTTTCTATTTAATCCATTTTAGAATAAGGCTGTAACATAACAAAATGTGGAAAAAGTCAAAGGGTCTGAATACTTTCCGAATGCACTGTACATATTGATTTGTTTAATTTTCACTGGTTCTTATGTTCACTCTTACCTGCGGTGAAGCGGGCTTCCTTTTCTCCTTCACTGAGTTCACTGTACATTTCACTCTCCCTTCTCCTATCCTTTTCGCGTTGCGAGGTTGGGATTTTGGCGACCACAGTCCCTTCAGTCCCAGTGGATGGTGTGTTCCAGCTCTGCCATTCGATCATGTGAGCCACCTTGCCCGAGGCCATGGCAGTGGGCTTTGTCACTTTATCCTTCATGGAACGGGACACGCCTAAATAAAGAATAGAGGGGGGGGACATTGCTTCACAACACATTCAATTTCTGAATATGGCACCTCCGACGACGGATTTGGGTTCAGGAAGTGAAATGGGCTAGGAACCGTGGAAAATGCTTAATGGGTTATGCATTCTTTCTGGAAGGCATAGAATTCAGTACAAAATGGCTTCTTCCTCTTTCATGGATGTCTCTCAGCAATTATGGGTGGTTGGAGATTGAAGTTGATGTAGATGGGGCTTACTGCATTATTAAAAGCTGTCTGTTTATTCATCATGGCTTGTTGACTTGATCGATGAGCTCCATGAACCATATTAATATTCAGTCTTCACTTTTGAAATTCATCAAGAAGACGAGATTCATTAGACTTTAAGCATTTGTTTGAAATTCAAATGTGACAAAAGTTACCTTCGCTGTAAACATAATTCTGAGAAAGCACCACTGCAAATCCTTAATTAAAGTGCAAATATCTGACGATAACGAGGGATGTACTATTCATTCGGTGTAAGTGTTTGGGGGAACAATACAAATCGAATTAAATCAACTGAGTGTGAACTGAATACATTGGGCAAAAGCAGATATGCTGGGCTGAAGCTTTGTTGATTTGAAAAAGGTTGTCCTCATAAAAATGCTAATCTCCTCCATCAAATAATATCCATCGTAGATTTATATTCAATGTTATGCAAAGTTATTTTGGGAGTAAGGAAAGTAATGCTTTTGAGGTCTTCATCATTCCAAGGTCGATATAGTCTGACTGTGAAATACACACGAAATCAAATCCAATGTACTTCAACTGCAACAGACACGACCACAACACTAACAATACACTCAAAGCACAGACAAGCACAGAGCCATAAACCTGCCTTGCCAACACACTACAAAACACTACATTTCCCAACACGCCAGTGGAGATTTTGATTTTGTTCAAATCTGATTGGATTCCATCAATTGCCCATAAGTGGTAAATTGACGTGTGCATTAGATATCAATGGGGAGGAAGGGAGTGAAACAGGAAGGGCACCCATGTTGGCTCCATCTCCTCCTCCTGTCTGGAGCCAACATGGCGTTGGTTTACCATCTACCAGGACAAACACACACCTGACACACCTGTCAGTGAGGACTTAGCCAGAGCACCGATCCCGTAGGCACTGGAGTTCCTCTTCAGACGAGGCAGAATGGAAGTGGTGTCCTCCATAGAGAGCTGTAGAAAGGGATGAGGCGAGGAAAGAAAGAAATAATTGTGGAAGAGAAAGGGGAGAGGAATTGCCGATTGTTGAGAGGGGGCAAAACAATATTATTGGTTGAGGATTAGATATGCAAAATGTAAATTCTTGCAATCAAATACAACTACCATCATATTAAGCAAAATTGACATTACATTATCCAACACATCCCAAATCATATCGGCACTTTGGTCAAACCAGCAATAGTCAGCACAGTGGTGCAGTAGTTCAATGTGCAGACACAGCTGCAGCTCCTGTGATTCATATGCTTGATAAATAAAGGAGCATCACGCTAGCAGCTAGCGTTATTAGCTACCGTAGATTATGGTAAGGTTATTACAGCTTCTTATCCCTGAGCCGGAGATACTATGTAACACAGGCAGCACAGTAGATTAGCAGCAACGCTAAACTAGAGAGACGGGGAGAGAGAGGGAGGGAGGTGGGACGGGGAGAGAGTGAAGGACAAAAACTCTGGTTTATCTACAGACAGAGTGAGGCGAACCACGCGGCGGGATGGAGGAGGAAGAGGGCGAGATTAGCAAAGGATTTACATTGATTCCCTTGCAGGAAAACTCGGCGCGCCCATGCTGAGAGAGAGAGGGGGGTAGAGGAAGAAAGCCAGGAGAGATATACAGTAGGTATGTGTGTAGAGGAGGCGGGAAAGGGAACGCAACAGAGAGGAGGATTAAAAGAAGAACAGCTACAACGACAATGACAGCGACAACAATAAGACAAATAAGGTGTGCAAAAGATTCGCAGGGCGAAGCCAGTGGTAGTAAAGTACTAAAGATTTGGGTGGAGGGAGGAAGAGAAAGAATGTGAGTGATGGAATATCAAAAGAGGAAGAGAGATTTGGACGAGGCGGCCGGGGGATTTAAATATTGATACATTTTGGATAGATTAGATATGAGAATTCACTGTCTGTGAAGGAATAGATCCTCTCATATCAGCTTGACCATCTGCTTTGGAAATCGGAAAACAAAACAAAGAATGGTTGTATTGCCATTGAAGTCAGTGTTGGTGTTTGTCGTGCTCCCCTCCCAATAATAGTACATAACTAATTATTCAAAATTGAATAATATCTTATATTATCATAACACATACTGTACTTAGAAATAGGACGAAACTGTGCCCCCTGTGAGGAAAACCCATACATAAAATGGTGCCCCGTGTGATGTCATTCTCCTACTATCCGCCAAGTCGATATTCACGTCATTAGAAATTCCCCTCAACCACACCCACAAATTAGGAAAAACAAACATTATTTTCCAGTAAAAAAGACAACTTCATCATACATTTGTAGTTATACAGAAATAACAAAACATGCCAAAAGCTAGTGTGTTGTTCAGTGTAAATGTAACCAGGTCAAACATCCCAACATACAGTTCAGAATGCTCCCACGTAGGGAAATAGAGCCTGCGAGAACAGCCCTGTGGCTGCAGGCTATTCGGTATGGGAGAGTGGGAAATTGTGGGGACCTGGAGTCCAAGTATGCTATGTGTGTGGAAAATATTTAATCCCAGGTAAGACATGTAACTTGTTTAGTATAGTCTGTATGTTTGTGTTGTTGGTCTTGGTTAGCTTAATGTTCTGGTCGGTAGCTAGCTGGAACTCACTTGGCTGCTAGCGCCACCATTAAAAAGAGGCATGAGGGAAGCCCTACAATATTATGTTTTTCTAAGAAGTGAGAACTCTCAGGAGCAGGCAATGTCGAAAAGTACTTTTCTTAAATGTAGATTTGTAATTGGCTAAAACAAGAATACTACAAGAAAATTGTGTTTGAAAAAGGTCAAGTGTTTTCTGTGAGCCAATAGGATCAACAAGGTAAAAATGGGTTGTTTTCCCCCAAGGCGGGCCGGGTCGCGACATTCTATCTAATACCGACTGAGAGCATACACTCATCATAGAATTGTGGAATCTGACTCATCATCAGGCCTATCATACTCCAATGTTATGATAACAAGGAAAGGCTTGAGGTCAAATCTGACCTAGTTGCCAGGGCCAACAGCAACTTCTGCAGGCAGTTAAATGGCCCTACTGGAGTACGCCCATTGGCCATTGCATTTTGTCATAAATAATTAGGCTGGCCTTAGAGAGGTGTTGGAAGTTGGTTGGATATAATGAGTATTGCTCAGTCCAACCTAGTTGAACAGACTAGATTTGAGATTCACAGATACATTTTAGATTCCATTCCCACATACTCAGGGGGCCTGGTGTAAATTATTGCTAGGAATATGTATTATGGAGACTGGTCTTGAGAAGGGCCTGAAATGTCAAAATTAAACATTCCCGACTGTATTGCCATTTCTTGTTGTTTCTATAGGAGTATGTATTGCAACTGCAAGTGAATCTTTTTTCACTTTGTAATACCTTCTTATAAAACACCTCATGAGTTGTCAGAGTGATTTAGCAATCCCCGTGAAGTCCAAGCTAGCCGCCCAGAGGGTTTCAGTTTTAGTTGGGATGGTGATGAACGAATCCCACAAAATGCTGAATTATTCACTGAAAAAAGTGACCGGGGTCAGTGCTTACTCTTTACTTACGAGGGCTTGCGGTGTGGGGTGTCACTAGAAAGGATTTTACATGGTTAAAATGTGCATTAACAGAAAGGGCGCGCATGGAGCAGCAGGGTGTCAGCGTCCTTGGAACTTCTTCTTCCTAGCAACAGGCCCAGTGATTTCTGGGAACAGAAATTCCCCCGGTGTAGCACTTTTGTGTCAATCGGCCAATCAGTGGTCGTGTTGTTGCCATCAAGCTCTGGCCAGTCCAGAGGAGTGCATACTGTCTTTCTAACCTTGTGTGTTACGAGGCTGCTGGCGGCATCCACCTTCAGCTCAACTGCCACTCCTGTGTTGACATCATACTGTGGCATCTTTGAATCACAAACTCATTCATCCGAATGTGGACGGATTTCATCCACCATATCCAGAAATATATGGGGTAAAAAAAAAAATTACGTCTAAATTAAACTGTGTTTTGCTACTTGTCGGATGGGGGATGGGGGGTGGGTCCCATAAAATATCAAATCGCATATTAAGTATAGTAGAACATGCTTTCTTTGTATTTAAACATCTGTGGTGGTCTTGTTGGTTGTCAATGTGTAGTGTGTTTTTTCTGTTTAGAAAGACCCCATTATGTATTGCAATTCAGCCTTGTAGCCTCTTTCAAGAGAGAAAAACCAAACAGCAACAGTGGTAAAGGAGGGAGATGGATCGTATGCTATGTCCCTGGAGTGGGAGATTATATATAGCACCGTAATGGTTTTGGCTCTCGAGACCAGCTCCGGTGACCTCTGTGAGAAATTCAATACAAACCATCTCTGAGCAACATTATGTCATGGCACTCTCAGTATAGGAAGCAGCGTGAACGAAACAAGCTCAGTTTCACTACTAGATATGAGAAACCATGAAATGACCCTTTTCCTCGATGGCCATCTTGGCTCAAGGATCCATTTGACATAAATATGAAATACACTCGAGAGTAGAGCTAGAATGGTATAAAATCCAGACAAATGATATTTCACTTCAGGGGGATAAAATGTACTGTATATCGAAATGTCCTTCATACCTGCTCCCCATCTTTCCGTACAGGAACAGCGTCCGCTGCTGGAAAAAAAGATAGAAAAAGCAGATAGAAGAACATGAAGCCAGCCTTATGCAGCCATTACTGAGTAGAGCTGACAGCACTCTCCAACATTTATGCTGACATTCACACAAAGCCCTAAAATGTGATTATTATTTTCACCAACTGTTAGCACATTAGGAAAAACTAATATGTGTCATTATAAGCCAAGATCTTTAGATTCCTATACTTGATTATGTTTAAAACGGCCTCCAATGACAGTTTGGTATGTCATATTTTAACTGCATGATCATTAGGATGCATTTGATAGTAGGCCTACTAAATCATGCATTCAAACACATATTAAATGCTAATCTGTTATGTTTTCATTATTATTCAACTGTTAGTGAGGCATATTGTATTATTATACCCAAAACACAGAAAATATAGTAAAGTAATATTATATTGGCACATACTGTAAATTGACACTGCATTGCGTGCCCTCTTCTCCACACAGATATAAGCTGAAAAAAGTCATTAATTGAATTCAAAATCCTTAAAACACTTGTCTGTATTGTTTAATATCCTAACATCTCACTTGAACATGTATACAGTTAAAAGGGGAGTTCTTAATTAAAACACATCTTCATGACTATCTAAGGGCCCCCATCTAAATCTGAACACGTGTAACACTTGAACGTGTCCTTTAAACAGGCAAAAAAACAGTAAAGAAATAGATCCAACATGAAAGAAAGTCAAATTGAGTTCTAAAACCTGATTTGAAACACTTTAACTACAGCTGAGTTGACACACAGGGGAACCTGGAGGCCATTTTCCTCCATCAGACACTCACACACCAGAGACCTCTAAAGCTGATGGAACTCCAAGATAACCGAGGAGAAAGAGGGCGGAAAAAAGAGGGCGAGTAAGAGGTAGTAGCACTCAATGTGGAAAAGAAAACCAAGGGTATACCAAGATGGGGCTGAGAAAAAAGGACAAAACTACGAGGAAGAGGAGGAGGAGGAGGAGGAGGAAGAGAAGGAGGAAGAGTAGGAGGAGGAGGGGGAGTGTTCCAGTAGGCCAATATTTTAATGATATCAATTGGTGTCTATGGTGTGTTATCAAGCCTGCATCTTAACCAATGGAATGAGAAGGTGGTGAATATTTTTTTGTTGGTGTTAATACAATCGTCACAATATTTCTTACAGTGAATTGTGTCCACAGTATTTCTTACAGTGAATTGTGTCCACAGTTGATCACCACCTCATGTGTGAGGTCCATCCATCTGTAAAACATGCACACAAAAAACAGGCCCAAACACACTCATCTTTTCCCACGCTTGTCACCCTGGCCTGTCAAGAGGTTTTCAATCTTCATAGGCATCACTGTCATCTAACAGCTTGTAGTAAACTAGACAGGCAGACCTCTTGATCTCATACAGAACTAAGCCTCCTCCACTTTGCTGTAGAATTTGTCTCGACTAGGTTCACACAGTGGGCGAAATAGCAGAGGCTCGCCACTCTCGCTGCACTGAGTGAATTCCTTACGCGTGCATTAGCCTGCTGTGACCAACCGAGCGGAAGCCAGAAGCTGCGCGGGTCATCAAAGCAAACGGCGGGGGAAGGGAGAATCGTCGGCCACTGCCGCAATCGCTCCTGACATATCTCGTGGTTCGGAATGTTAAGGACCACCATCATCTGTCTTTTGCGATCACTTGGGGCAGAGTAGGGCGTCTTGGCTGTCACACACGGTGGGTGACGTGCGCCCTGACGCTGATTCCGGGTGAAGGCCAAAGCCTGACTCATTTTAGCTCCAGTACCAGTGCCAAATGGAGTTCTAGCAGGACATAGTACTGAATTTCTTTTATTCTGAGCGGATATGCAGCGACTATCATGGTAAGATATGGCCACGGTAAGACCAGGGCTTGAAACCAAAGTGACAACCTGGGGAAATGGCACCTCGACCTTTCAGCATCGATTTCCGTAGTCTATATGAGGGGACTTTATTTGTGATAAAAACTGTTGGAGCTACCACAAATACTGTCAACCTAATATACAAAAGCATTGGACCCGAAATACATACCCACTGGGCACAAACATCAATTCAATGCCTATTCCACATTGGTTCAACGCAATTTCATTGAAATGACGTGGGAACAAAGTTTATTCAGCCAGTGTGTTCCCAGTGAGTAACTACTGCGTAAAAAAAGAGTTGGACAGCTGTTCCAAACTATTATTGGAGGAAAAATCACCAAATCAACATGCTACTAATTCAAATGATATGTCTCAGAGATTAAGTTAACACTTAGCCACCCTAACACAAGCCATGCTTCTCTTTGTCTTCTTTTCTCCATTCCTCCTTTACTCTTCTCACTCTTCCAAATTCCTTCCTCCCATCCTCTTCCCTCTCCCTGAGCCTCTCTCGCCCCTCTTCTCCTATGACCACTAGCAGTCTTCCACTCTAATGGTCAGTAGCAGCTCAACCATGACCACCCGTCAAGTAAACTCTATCGACTAGTACCCTTGGCCCCGTGTCCGTCACCTTGCGAGTCGTCTGTCAACTCGCGTCATCAGCCGTACGGTGTATGCGACACAGTGAGCATGCTCCGCTCAATACCGAGGATCCGTCAGTCAGTCTGTCAGCACTTTTAATGAAATCAATATTGGGGGGCATTCCTGTGTAATGCAATATCTCAAAGACACTCAATAGAACTGAATAACAAACAAGATGAGCGGTGCAAAATAGTACACAACAAGCTACAGCAGGTCTCTGGTCAGGTCAAGGCTTCAACAGAATGTTCAGCAGTGTGTTTTCATATGGGAAATTGAAGAAGGCCTACAGTGCTTTGCAAAAGTATTCATCCCCCTTGGCTTTTTTCCTATTTTGTTGCATTACAACCTGTAATTTCAATGGATTTTTATTTGGATTTCATGTAATGGACATACACAAAATAGTCCAAATTGGTGAAGTGAAATGAAAAAAACAACTTTTTTCAAAAAATTTGAAGAAAACAAAAATGGAAAAGTGGTGCGTGCATACGTATTCACCCCTTTGCTATAAAGCCCCTAAATAAGATCTGGTGCAACCAATTACCTTCAGAAGTCACATAATTAGGTAAATAAAGTCCACCTGTGTGCAATCTCAATGTCACATGATCTCAGTATACAGTCGTGGCATAAAGTTTGAGAACGGCACAAATATTAATTTTCACAAAGTCTGCAGCCTCAGTTTGTATGATGGCAATTTGCATATATTCCAGAATGTTATGAAGAGTGATCAGATGAATTGCAATTAATTGCAAAGTCCCTCTTTGCCATGCAAAGAACTGAATCCCCAAAATACATTTCCACTGCATTTCAGCACTGCCACAAAAGGACTAGCTGACATCATGTCAGTGATTCTCTCGTTAACACAGGTGTGAGTGTTGACAAGGACAAGGCTGGAGATCACTCTGTCATGCTGATTGAGTTCGAAATAACAGACTGGAAGCTTCAAAAGGAGGGTGGTGCTTGGAATCATTGTTCTTCCTCTGTCAACCATAGTTACCTGCATGGAAACACATGCCGTCAGCATTGCTTTGCACAAAAATGGATTCACAGGCAAGGATATTGCTGCCAGTAAGATTGCACCTAAATCAACCATTTATCGGATCATCAAGAACTTCAAGGAGAGCGGTTCAATTGTTGTGAAGAAGGCTTCAGGGCGCCCAAGAAAGTCCAGCAAGCACCAGGACCGTCTCCTAAAGTTGATTCAGCTGCGGGATTGTGGCACCACCAGTACAGAGCTTGCTCAGGAATGGCAGCAGGCAGGTGTGAGTGCATCTGCACGCACAGTGAGGTAAAGACTTTTGGAGGATGGCCTGGTGTCAAGAAGGGCAGCAAAGAAGCCACTTATCTCCAGGAAAAACATCAGGAACAGACTGATATTCTGCAAAAGGTACAGGGATTGGACTGCTGAGGACTGGGGTAAAGTCATTTACTCTGATGATTCCCCTTTCCGATTGTTTGGGGCATCCGGAAAAAAGCTTGTCCGGAGAAGACAAGGTGAGCGCTGCCATCAGTCCTGTGTCATGCCAACAGTAAAGCATCCTGATGTGTGGGGTTGCTTCTCAGCCAAGGGAGTGGGCTCACTCACAATTTTGCCTAATAACACAGCCATGAATAAAGAATGGTACCAACACCTCAGAGAGCAACTTCTCCCAACCATCCAGGAACAGTTTGGTGACGAGAAATTCCTTTTCCAGCATGATGGAGCACCTTGCCATAAGGCAAAAGTGTTAACTAAGTGGCTCAAAACAATGATATTTTGGGTCCATGGCCAGGAAACTCCCCAGACCTTAATCCCATTGAGAACTTGTGGTCAATCCTCAAGAGGCGGGTGGACAAGCAAAACCCCACAAATTCTGACAAACTCCAAGCATTGATTATGCAAGAATGGGCTGCCATCAGTCAGGATGTGGCCCAGAAGTTAATTGACAGCATGCCAGGGCTGATTGCAGAGGTCTTGAAAAAAGAAGGGTCAACACTGCAAATATTGACTCTGCATCAACTTCATGTAATTGTCAATAAAATCCTTTGACACTTATTAAATGCTTGTAATTATACTCCAGTATTCCATAATAAAAATATCTAAAGACACGGAAGCAGCAAACTTTGTGGAAATTAATATTTGTGTCATTCTCAAAACTTTTGGCCACGACTGTATATACATACACCTGTTCTGAAAGGACCCAGAATCTGCAACACCACGAAACAAGGAGGACCACCATGCATGCGGCACTATGAAGACCAATGAGATTTCGATAACAGGTTCAGGTACAAAGTTGTGGAGAAGTACAGATCAGGGTTGGGTTATAAAAAAATATCAGAAACTTTGAACATCCTACGGAGCACCATTAAATCCATTATTAAAAAATGTAAAGAATATGGCACCACAACAAACCTGCCAAGAGAGGGCCGCCCACCAAAACTCACGGACCAGGCAAGGAGGGCATTAATCAAAGAGGCGAATAGTTATGCACGCTCAAGTTTTCAGTTTTTTGTCTTATTTCTTGTTTGTTTCACAAGAAAAAATATTTTGCATCTTCAAAGTGGTAGGCATGTTGTGTAAATCAAATTATACAAAACCCCCCAAAAATCTATTTTAATTCCAGGTTGTAAGGCAAAAAAATAGGAAAAATGCCAAGGGGGGTGAATAGTTTCACAAGCCACTGTACTTTGATAAATGTCTCACCACCCATGAAAGAAAAGAAATTAAGTCAATGACAGATATGTGATTGATTGAGGAAGGCCTATAACATCTGCAAAATACTCTGAGTATAGCAACATTAAGAGCACCTGTTTGTCGCGCTGGTATAAGGGATCGGGAGACAGGTGCAGGAATGCGTAATAGGGTTTTTTATTTACCCAAATTACAGTGTGCCGTGTACAGGCACGGTGACGAAGACCAAATAAACACCTATACAAAACACAGGGTTGAGACCCAAACAAAAGAGCGAGGAGTACCTTTAATAAATAACACAAGCGCACAATAATTAGCACATGGGACGAAAACCGTAATCATCTGCGCAATCCACAAGGGCACGAAAGCCAAAACGCACAGCACAGGTACTCACACGCACCAACGGACATAGTAACAATAATCGACAAGAGCATGGAAACCAAAGGGCACATTTATACAAATACTAATCAGTGGGAATCGGGGACAGGTGTGGATTATGAACGTTCCATAGGGATCCGTGACACTGTTCTTTCCATGACATAGACTGACCAGGTGAAACCAGGTGAAAGCTATAATTCCTTATTGATGTCACTTGCTAAATCCACTTCATTTAGTGTAGATGAAAGGGAGGAGACATGTTAAAGAAGGATGTTTAAGCCTTGAGACAATTGAGACATGGTTTGTGTATGTGTGCCATTCAGAGGGTGAATGGGCAAGACAAAATATTTAAGTGCCGTTGAACGGGGTATGGTAGTAGGTACCAGGCGCACCGGTTTGAGTGTGTCAAGAACTGCAATGCTGCTGGGTTTTACGCTCAACAGCTTCCCGTGTATATCAAGAATGGTCCACCACTCCACCACTCCCACAACTGTGGGAAGCATTGGAGTCAACATTGGCCAGCATCCCTGTGGAACGCTTTCGACACCTTGTAGAGTCCATACCCGGTGAATTGAGTCTGATCTGAGGGCAAAATGGGATGCAACTCAACATTAGGAAGGTGTTCCTAATGTTTTGTACACTCAGTGTATGTGTACGCCGCCAATGAAATTTGACGTGGCCATTTGAAATCGAATAACCTCTTGCCATAAACTGCCTCATAAGGCCTGTGACGAACCATTATAGTAAGCACGCTACACTGCTGAGATGTACATTGCTATGCTAACCTTCCTTGATATAGAACCACGGGACAAACAAAGACAACGCTGAGTGAACACGGTTGAGGAGCTCTGTTGTCTCCCAGACAGTGACAGAGTCTAGGAATAAACACAGCTGCCAAACCATTCATCATGAACAACATCCGTTATGAACATAATGGAATAAGCTGTAATAACTAGGTTCGGCAGGCTACGCAATTCACCGGAATAAAAGTAGGATACAGTAGAATCAGATCATGCTCTCTTGTTGACATGGCATGGTTCCTCGGAATGTTTCCCAGAGGATCTCAACACGGCGTGGGGATGCGCTGTTGACCCATATTTACTGTAAGTATCTCCCCTCCATTCCGCATCCATCGCCCTCACTCCATACCAGATGCTATTTATAGCAAGTCATGCTTATTGTAACAATAGCGCTCGCGGCAATGGGCTGTTGTAGTTTATCACAAGAAACCCACCTCAGTTCACATGTGATATCAAACGGACCATTGCACGTGATAAGATACACTAAGATGGGCATGTCTATTTAGTAGACGAAGCAAACCATTTATTTGTTTGGCAGTAAGTATTGGTAGGAGTAATGTAGTGGTATTTTACACAAGTTACAGCATCTTTCTAAAAACCCTATGTGTTAAATACTACAGAAGCAAACCATGACAGAGAGAGAGATGAAGAGAGAAATGAGAGACCCAGTCAGAGGGAAAACTCCCTTACAGCGAACAGGGAAAACTCCCTTACAGCGAACAGGGAAAACCCTAGTGTCGTTTCCTGCTACAAATTCTACATCCACTAACACCTTCCCTAGTTTGTTTTCAGACACTCACATTTCGCACACTCATTTGTCTCTTAAACGCGGGGCTGGCTTTCATTTCCACGCTCAATAGACATGCTACACATCCTCCACAGACTCAATGACAATCAAAGGTCATCTCCGACCGCGAGCCTCCATTTGTTTTCATAAAGGAACTGGCAAGTGTTTAAAAAGAGGGCAATCACTCTCTCCTATGTATCCCCCCCAAACAACGACACACCACGTTTTAATTCACCTGTTATACTATCTACAGTACAACACACTCGCGATAATATCTTATCCAATCGGAGAGAGATCGAGCTCAGTGAAATCAACTACTGCCTATGTCACAGCCGGACTGACCATACGAGTTCCACAGACCATGTAATTCCATTCAGTCAACAGTATGCTCCATGACTACACCGGCTGTATTAACTACGGGCACCGTTAACTTTCCTCAATTAACCTACATGTGCAGCGCACCCGGGCTCACACCTGGGTTTGACCGGTTATGACTCATCCAATGCGGGTCATTGTCCAGCCGAGTGAGTGTGTGTGTGTGTGTGTGTCTGTGTCTGTGTGTCTCAATTGTATACAGTACCTCTTAACCTGAAATGCGCCGCCAGTACGCATGATTCAATGTATCACCCGTTGGCATGACGCACCCCCGACAGAGGAGAGGAGCATTTACGATTTTCTCAGACACAGCGAATGGTTACCTTAGCTCTATGTCAAGGCAAGAGGGCAGTTAAACAAGAGGGAGTACACACACACACACACACAGACACACAGACACACAGTCCATTTCCTCATGATCATTCCTCCATCCATCTCTCCCTCCCTCCAATCCTTCTTCCATAATGAAATTCAGAGGTCTGCTCTCTTTCTCTCTGCTTCACTCTTTCCTTTTTTTTCTCTCTCCATCACTATTTATACGTGCAACAGTACACCATGCAGACACTGCTAACAGGATTTCTCATCATTCTTTTCTCTCTCTGCCTCTCCCTCCCTCTCTCCCTCTCTCTCGCTTTCTCTCTCCTCTCTCTCGTTCTCTCCTTTCACCTGTCTCCCCTGAGATCATTGTAAACAGCCTCTAACGTCATCGTTCAGTCTCTCTGTCTCCTCAGAACCTTCTGCATCTCTCTCTCTCTCTCTCTCTCGCTCTCTCTCTCGCTCTCTCTCTCTCTCTCTCACACACACACACACCTATCGCCATCCGCACATGGTCGTACAGCACATCAGGCATATAAAGCTGAAATGTCAACCCGAGTCGCCCCTTATTCCAGTCCACTACAAATCGTCTCACGTCCTGCCTTCATTTCCACTGCCATGCTGGTGCCTTGCCTTCTCTCCCTAGTCCCCACACACATTCAGCATTCACCATGATCAAACAAAAAAACTCTCCTGTATGTCTAGCCTCGGTCGGACGCTGCTGAGCCAGGTTAACCCAACACGTCTCCATAGAAACATACATACACTTTCAGAGGAGAAATTGAGAGCCCTCCTTACCTCCCCCACTCCCACCCTCTTCCATTTCTCTCGTCACTGGGGGAAAAACAGAAGGGGGAAAAGATGGGGGTCTGCTTACTGATGGTCCGGGAGCCGATGCAGCCCATGGTGTCTCTCACAGAGGCCTTGGAAGCAGCAAGCGAGGAAGCGCCACCCTTTCACCAGGCATTCTCTCCACTCCTCTTCTCTCCTCCCGTCTCGCTCCGTATGTGTGTGTACGTTTGTGCACGTCTCTCGCTCGCTCGCTCTCTCTCTCTCTCTCTCTCCTCCTCTTGCTCTGCTTTTCTCTCGCGCGCTCCCTCTCTCTCTCTCATTACCTCCGTCAAGCACACTGGCACACACACCGAGACACACAAAGTCCAGTGTTGCGATGCTGGAGCATCCCAGTTAGTCAGTCAGCAAGTCAATGTGTCCGAGAGCAGGGGAGGATGGAGGGAGGGAAAGATGACAAGCAAGTACTAGTTACTTCAATGCCATTAATATCCCAACTCTCTAAATGATTTAAGCATCACAAATTTAGCAGAGATATTGACCTATTCTATGAAATGGAAATGTCCTCTGTATCTTCTGCCGCTGTGAAGAATGAGTGTCTAGTATATATCTTTTCCCCCCACCTCTCTCTTTCTCTCTCGCTCTAACAATGCAGTACAGCTGTTTTCCTCTCCTTCTGCCCCTCCCTCTTTCTGTCTCTCTCCATCTCACTCACACAATATGCATATGAACACGCAAAGGGATTCAATTGTGAGGAGGCGAGGCAGGAGGACAATGGAAGAGTCCTTAAGCTCTCGGACTCTCTCCTACTCCCTCAGCTTCAGCTTTTATGCTCAGAGTCAAATCTCACACGTTGAATACTGGCTTTTCCCCTAGGGAGCTCAATGCTTTGACAGCCTTGGCTGTCCAAAAATGTCAAATGTGTTCAAACTGATAAAACATGTTTAAAATACGCAAACATCTATTGGTTAATATAGAATATAATAACTAAAATAATAACTTATGGGTAAGTATTCATCTAACACCAAGAGAGAGAGAGACAGATGGAGAGGAAGAGAGGGGGAGCTGAGGAGGATGGAGTGAAGCGGGGCGCTGGGGGGGGGGGGGGGGGGGGGGGGCTTTGAGTCGTGTTAAAGAGCGACGGCCTTTAAAAAGCTACGAATCCCTTTGAAAATGGCCTATGTAGCATCGATATGTGTTAGAAATAGTTATTATTGTGTCAAAATTGACTACAAAGTATAAACAGGAAGTCGATCTCCTCTTATGTAAACAAAGTTAGGAAAATCCATGCCTCACAACAGGTTAATGAAGGTTGGGTTTTGATTTGACAATGTACATGTGCATTTTTTTACTTGAGAAATACTGCACCAAACACCTTAGAGGTAAAATTGTGCAACTCAAACATCCTTGGAAAAATCACAAAACATTTATGACAGATTACTAGAGTAACTTTAGATTCATTCTGGGGATTTTGAGTAATTGAAATAGGCTTCATCGGTCAGGAAACACTCCTCCAAAACGGAAATCTAGTTTTTGTAATGAGCAACAGAAAAGCACCCTTGCCAATCGGCGTGTTCAGTGGCTCTTTAAGGAGTGGTGAGACTGAGATGCACAAATGAGTATTTTAGGAGAGAGGGGGAGGGATGAGGAAGGGTGACAGAGGAGGAGAGGTGAAAGGGAGACAGAGGAGGAGAGGTGAAAGGGAGACAGAGGAGGAGAGGTGAAAGGGAGACAGAGGAGGAGAGGTGAAAGGGAGACAGAGGAGGAGAGGTGAAAGGGAGACAGAGGAGGAGAGGTGAAAGGGAGACAGAGGAGGAGAGGTGAAAGGGAGACAGAGGAGGAGAGGTGAAAGGGAGACAGAGGAGGAGAGGTGAAAGGGAGACAGAGGAGGAGAGGTGAAAGGGAGACAGAGGAGGAGAGGTGAAAGGGTGACAGAGGAGGAGAGGTGAAAGGGAGACAGAGGAGGAGAGGTGAAAGGGAGACAGAGGAGGAGAGGTGAAAGGGAGACAGAGGAGGAGAGGTGAAAGGGTGACAGAGGAGGAGAGGTGAAAGGGAGACAGAGGAGGAGAGGTGAAAGGGTGACAGAGGAGGAGAGGTGAAAGGGTGACAGAGGAGGAGAGGTGAAAGGGAGACAGAGGAGGAGAGGTGAAAGGGAGACAGAGGCAGGGATGGATGCTCGTGGGTCTGCATACAGAAAAAAAACATACAGCCATATTTCTATTTATAGCTCTGTGTGTGTGTGTGTGTGTGTGTGTGTGTGTGTGTGTGTGTGTGTGTGTGTGTGTGTTTTGTTATCTGTTGTGGTAAACCGTGGGGTGTTGGGTTGAGTGTGCAGAGATGGACACAGAGACCGAGATCTAGTCAGAAAACACAACTTTACTATGCAACAAAAAATAAACATAACAAAAAATAACATAGGGTTGGCTCAGTCCTTCTTCTCGTATTTGGCTTTGTGCCTCCGGGTGCTTCGTTCCCCTCGATAGGCTCACTCCTTGCCTCTCTCTTTGTCTTCCCCACGGTGTGCCACGGTGCTCCCTCTATGTGGCTTGCACGGCTGGTTGGCACTCTCCCCTAATTACCTCTACTTGGGGCCATCAGCGTCGGGGTGCCCAGCCCGTGTACTCCCAGCAGAGTGACCCAGCGTCACGGAACGTACCTCCCCTCTAACACCAACCCTCGGGGTAGACCTTCCGGGATACCACGGTGTGTGTACGTGTATGTGTGCCTGTGTGCACATGCGTTTGCGTGGCTGGCTGGCTGGTTGGCTAGCTGGCTGGCTGATTGTCTGGCTGGTTGGCTATCTGGCTGGCTGGCTGTCCGACTGGCTGTCCGGCCGGCTGGCTGGCTGGCTAGTTGGCTGGCTGGCTGGTTGTCTAGCTGGCTGGCTGGTTGTCGAGTTGGCTGGCTGGTTGTCTAGCTGGCTGACTGGTTGTCTAGTTGGCTGGCTGGCTGTCTAGCTGGCTGGCTGGTTGACTAGCTGGCTGGCTGGTTGACTATGGGTCTTTCCGTGTATATGTTATGCACTTGTGTGTCTGTATATGTCTGCATATTTATCTATGCACATGCATGCGTCATGTGTGTGTATTCATCACTTCCTCAATGAAGAGAGTTGTGGGTCATAGAGAGGTGATCACAAAGAGACATGCCAAGAGAAGGGGCTGATGGGTAATCCTATTCTTGGCAATGAGTTGGTCTATCACATGCTGAGTCTCATGGAAGGACACTACTTAGATATTCCCTTTGACCGAGAGAGAGAGAGAGAGAGAGAGAGAGAGAGAGAGAGAGAGAGAGAGAGAGAGAGAGAGAGAGAGAGAGAGAGAGAGAGAGAGAGAGAGAGAGAGAGAGAGAGAGAGAGAGAGAGAGAGAGAGAGAGAGAGAGAGAGAGAGAGAGAGAGAGAGAGAGAGAGAGAGAGAGAGAGAGAGGAGAGAGAGAGAGAGAGAGAGAGAGAGAGAGAGAGAGAGAGAGAGAGAGAGAGAGAGAGAGAGAGAGAGAGAGAGAGAGAGAGAGAGAGAGAGAGAGAGAGAGATGAGGATGTGACATCCTCCAGACAGACAGACAGACAGACAGACAGACAGACAGACAGACAGACGACAGACAGACAGACAGACAGACAGACAGACAGACAGACAGACAGACAGACAGACAGACAGACAGACAGACAGACAGACAGACAGACAGACAGACAGACAGACAGACAGACAGACAGACAGACAGACAGACAGACAGACAGACAGAGACAGACAGGACTACTTCCTTATCAACTTTGAGTGATTTTGTCTTTGTCTGTGGTGATTTAAAAAATATTTGGCTTCACTGTAATATGTGGCCACAGTCTGGTGGCATTATCATCATTCCACACACACACACGCACACACACATACTGATATAAATCTCACAAAAGGCTTATCAGGTTCAAAAGCTGACAGCAAAGACAAATAACGATCCCTTCCACACTCGCGACTACAGCTTAATCAATAGGTTCACTTCGCCTTCAAACAGCTGAAGGTAAAGCATCTGATCTCTGCTGCTCTCTCGCAGGGAAGAGGACTCTGAGGCTGTGTCCCAAATGGAAGCCTATTCTCTAAATAGTGCTTTACTTTTGACCAGTGCCCATAGGGAATAGAATGCCATTTGGGACTCAGCCTGAGACAAGTCGCTCTAAGGAACACTTTCTTAATCCTCCCACTCTGCTCCCTTGTTAAAACCACGTCTCTCAGCATTATCCAATCCATATCCTAGATTGGAGTTTTCCAGATTCAGTCTTGCTATAAGGGCAGCTCTGCGTCAATGGCAAACAATGCTTGTGATTGGTTAAGTTTAGGCAAGTAATGTGATTGGTTAAGTTTAGGCAAGGAATTTCCAATGGTTGAGGTTAGGGTTAAGGGTGGGTTTAGTATTTAGTATTTTATTAGGATCCCCATCCCCACAGCTACTCTTCCTCGGGCCCAACCTGGAGTAAAGTTTGATTAAGAAATTTGGTTAGGTTTAAAGTTAAGGGGAAACTCCACTGTGCTCTCTTCTTCTGCGTGTCGTTCATGGCCTTCCAAGCCTGTCCGAGGTCCAAAACTAATTTGAAGAATCTGTCATTGTTAAATGGTGGTAGCCTAATTAGGATTCTTCCATTTCCCTCAATGGCCATATGTTCATGTTTTCAGGCTCATTTACATTATTTTTTATTTCTCTCACACAGAGTCATGTTCTTCCCAGACCTAGGTTCAAATGCTATTTGAAATCTTTCAAATACTTTGAATGTTTGCTTTGCCTCCCTGGAATGCCATATGGGCGGGGTTTACACGTTTGGGACTTTTCTATTGGTTCCTTTGTTGCTGGCAACCTCAATCAACCACAGAAAATGTGTTTAAAATTATTTCAAGTAGTATTTGAGCCCAGGTCTGCTTCTTCGTCCAAATATATTTTTCTTACCCTTGTTTCACCATCTGGTTGCTCGAGCTGCCCTGAAGCATCAACAGAAATAAATACCCTTTCCACATAGCATCAGCTCATCAGAAACCAACCGTATGCAAGATCGCTCAAAGCATATGGTACTATACATTTCACTACAAGACTGACTGCCATAGCTATAAAGAGCCAATCACACAGCATTCACAACTGCCACTCAAAACACACACTGTAATAGCCATAGTGACACTTTAGGTGTTGTGTTGAATGCAGGCCCGGTGGAACAGTGCCCAGCCAGAATGAATGTGGTGGCCTTGCCGCTGTTGACAGCCCACTAATCCAGACAGAGAGCCGCTACTTGGGGCCCCCACCTGTACTGATTGGTTGCCCTTGGCAACAATCAATTCTTTGGGTGGAATAGGAGCAATTCAGCAGGGTTTTATTTACTTGCCAGCTTATTGGTTCGGCAGACGCCATCACCCATGGCGACTGATGTAGACGACTCTGGTTTCATTAGGACTCTCATGGGGATGTAGAGTATTTCGCTGCGCTGAGATGGAGTCAGCCATAGAATTAGAATACTAGAATGGGCATGACCCTTCTTATGATGGAATAAAGGTGAGCCATTTTGGTTTGCCAGTACTGTGATAAGATATTGTTTAAAATAATGAATTTGAAGAATTTATCTGCGCTGTATGTTTGTTAGCTAGCTACCCAGACAGATTTAGAGGAATGATTCAATTTGTTTTTCAAACAAACTGCCAATATGCCAACATTCCATCCAAACATTAGAGTTAATCATTCCATAGTCACACACTGGCTCAAATCAGTTGAGGATTTCACAAGTTGTAAATGCAATAAGCACTGATATTTTATCACAGCTTTCAAAGAAAACAAAAATGTAGACATTTATATTTTAGAGGCTATTTATACAGAAAATGTGTATAAAGTGTGTATAAACTGTATTTATGATTATGTGAAAATATTTTAGGTTGACAATAATTCCATTACACCACTTCTGATACATCACATGCCTTACCTTTAATTTCCTGCATAAGTAAAAGGATTATGTCTCTTACTGCCATTCATTCCAGTTAGACTGGGTTTGGTTTCTCCCTGAACAATATGGCTGCCATTTTCACACCATTCTGGAACTTTGAGGGTTTATGACATAGCCCCCCCCTCCCCCCTCTAGTAATTTAATAGGATCTCTATGAGACAGCAACCTTCTGGTTTGAACAGGTTTTCTTCCGTTTGCAACATTTTGCAGCCAGTGAGCAATGTGCACTGCCACTTTAGTCTGGCTATTGTGACTGTTTTCTGACTGTATCATATCCCCACTGCAAGCTTTCACCTTATCTCCAGCATTAGGAGGATTTATAAGGAAACATGTATTTGTTTTCCGACTGTTGTGACATTTTAATGAGTAAATTGTATCTCTTCGCTGCTATTGATTCTAAATAATGCTCCCAATTATAAAAGTAAAACCATTCTCTCTCTTCCCAGTAATGAAGTAAAAGATTGCTACTGTATAACGTGTGAAACTGCAACAATGCCCCTATAAGTGCATAAGTTTGTTTATATTTGATAGTCTGGTTTGGGTTTAGGTCAAGTTACTGTGGTAGGAAATACCATACTATAGTAAATGAAAATGCCCCGAAAACCACATTCCAAAGGCATTTCCCAGCTAGCAAATAATGTTCTGAGAACCATATGTTTCTTAGAGCTTGGTGAGAGCGTGGTTGTCCTATGGTTATTTTGCATATAACCTTCCCACAACATTCTGGGAATGGTGCAGGATACCCAGCTAGCACACAACGTTTTGAGAACCATGTTTCTTAGGTAGGAATTTCACTACATCAGCATAACATTTTTCTGCAGGTTTCCTCATGGTTCCATTTAAAGTCATGTTCTCAGAACTTTAAGAAAACTTTCCTTTAAAACAGCAAGAAAACATGTTCAGAGAATAGAATCATGGAGCAAAGAAACCACAGCCAGTTGAAAGTGGCGAGAGCCAGTTTCAGAATCTGTCAGGAGAATCATTACATTGGAGTCTCATGTGATGGGTACGTCCAGTATTGTGGCAGTGGAGTCCTAGGGGACAAGTGTCTTTCAATTGGGGGCAGGACAACAGCACTTTGGACGACTGGCTACAAAACAAGAGAGGGCATCTGGCAAGTCATGTTCTTCTAAAATCAATGGCTGTAATGTTATTTTGTAACGAATAGCCTAGGGCTTGTTACACCGCATGCTCTCACTAATTTAGACCCAAGCCAAGGTGGGGGAGCTCGGCTCCTGCCCAGCTTTTAATCCTGTGTACACAACAGGCGAACACAACACATTTCCCTATCTCTTAGACAGGTAATGTATGCTAGCTAATGAACTTTCAGGATGGCTTTCACTCTACCCTTCTTGTTTATAGTCGATTACATTGTTGAACTTGAGGTAGCTAACGTTAGTACGCTCCTTCGCTCGGGAGACCTGTACAGGTCGTGAGCAAAGAGGCTAACGGTACCACAGATAGCATTACTTCTAGCTGCAGTTGACTGAAAGCATATGAAAAAAGCTGGATAGCTCTCCTTGTTATACACAAAAACACAAATGAACAGTACAACACACATCTACACCCAGTCTAATGTAAACAATAATAATTTACCACACAGGTAGGTGTGTGACGAAGCCAGGTCCCTCAGGCATCCTCACGTCTGATGGACTGGAGCCACAGCAGTCGTCTGAGAGGCTCTTTTTGGGGATTTGGTACAGCGAAAAACTTGATGTCTGGGTTTTTCCTTTTGGGCATTTTTGCGTTATTTGAAAGCTTCAAAGGGACCACTGAAAAAAGGCAACTTTGAATGGAGGTCTATGAGATTAACCGGGACGCGCCCTGTCAAATGAGGGGCGTGGCTTTGCGTGTTCTAATTTATAACATGAAGCTGAGTATTAGGATGATAACATCCAAAGACTTTCAAATAATTTTGATAACAAAATGTGTTTTTTTTGTTAAAGAAAATATTATTGGAATCTTCTCCTAAAATTCACAAAAACGTTGTATGCACCATCTATAACAACCACCACAGAACGTTCCCCTACGGTAATTATTAGGTTCCCAGGTAATGTAATAACAACATTTGTTCTGGGAAACATTCTTGCAACATCAGGTGAATGTTTTATACAAACATTGTATAAATGTTGGGATCCCGAGTGGCACAGCGGTTTAAGACACTGCATCTTAGTGCTAGAGGCATCACTACAGACACCCTGGTTTGATTGCAGGCTGTATTCCAACCGGCCGTGATAGGGCGTCGCACAAATGACCCAGCGTTGTCTGGGTTTGGCCGGTGTAGGCCGTCACTGTAAATAAGAATTTGTTCTTCACTGACTTGCCAAGTTAAATAAAGGTTAAATAAAAAAAATAAAAAAATCATCATCATCAGCATAACTGGACAGTTTTCGTGTTTTTGCAAAACAGGAAGTTCTACACACATCTAGTTCATTTTAATTCCTTCACTAGTACTTATATTTTATTGACATGTAACACTATTTGCAGATGTAAATGTTACGTGTATGGCTTTCAACCAAAAACATTAAAGTTTGTGAAAGTTCATTTCTCACTTCACTCACTGTGTCTTTGCTCCAACAACAGCATTACAGCCATTCCGGAAAAGTGGGTATTGCTTCATTCTTGTCATAATTGTTTAATACGAGGCCTCTTGATACAATAAAAAGACAGCTAAAGCAATCACACTACTTCTATTTCAAATTCACAAGCAATCCATAAAAACAGTATTTTCAATCAAATGTGTTTATTTCTTATTGAAAACCAGGTTTCTTCTCAGGATGGAAGCCCTTCCATCTTGACGGATGACTGGCTAGCAGAGACGTTCGGCGCAGACAAAGGCGTGACTGTAATTGCAACCTTGATCATTCCACCTTTGGTCAAAATGGTTAGTTATTACACAGTTTTGATTCCGTCCGCCATCAGGCTGGGATGGATGCCAGGGTATGAAGTCCACTTTGGACCCGTCAGACCACATCCACCTCCCCTCCACGTGGATGTCAGACAGACCCATCCAGGTTCCTCTCTCCGCAGGGTCGAATCTCTGGATCAGGATTTTGATGAACTGGTGTTCTGCCTCACTGTGCACAGAGACCAGGTTCCCTCCCTGAGTCAAACAGTAGGACTCAGCATCAGGCCAGTTCAGTGGTGTAGCAACATACCTATAGCAGCGTCCGTTAAAATCGTACCAGCCCATTGGGCAGTAGTTTTGGGATAGCTCTTCTCCCTGGTAAAGCACAGGAGCACCCAGAACAAGGCTGTGGAGAAAGGCAATGCAGAGGAACAGGAACATGGTGCAGAGTGTTGGGCTGGCAGGCACTATAGGTGAGCTGTGCAGCAGTGGGTCCTGTCCTTTTATTTAATTCAGAGAGGGCAGGGAGGCCGGTAGGCTTGACATCATTGGTGGATCACCCCACCGATCCATATACGTGCACATTCTCTGTCTTGGAGTGAATTTTATATACAGTAAATGTACTATTAACCTCTGCCTTTACTAAACTGTTTGATTTTTAGATTTCACTCCAGATCCTAACAAAAAACCTAACTCCAAAAGTTTAAAAAGAAAACAATAACAGAATTAAGGAAATCAAAAATGATAAGAAAGTTATTTCTCACTAAGGGCTTGTGTGAATAAGCTATGCTGCAAAGGCAGGACAACTGCCAGATAAGGGGGTATTGCCACGTAAACCAAGTGGTCATATCAACTCTGCAGCTGTGTTCTTCTCATAATTTCTGTGCCAAGTTTTGGTACAGAGCTATTTGACACTAACAAAGCACACCTAGAAAGTATGTTTTACATCTTTGACTTTTAAGGTAAAATCTGTCATTTCAAGTTTCAAGCTTTTTGCAAGCATTAACCCCAACAATTCAGTAATAAATAATAACTTAAGGTAGAACAAAATCACAAAATATATACAAATAAGAAATAAGAAATAAGAAAAACACGATAAATTACTGTAAGTTAGCATATACAGGGTCAGTTCCAGTACCATCATAACCCAAAATATAAGGATGGTTTACATCATTGTTTAGGTTTTGTTGTAATTTGAGTCCTTGTCAACAAACAATGTAGCCCATAGCTTCAAGTTGCTGTCAGGTCTTGCATCCATAGATTTATCTAGAAATTTGAAAGTGCTTACATTTCTCTGGCCCTTTTCCTCAGCTTAGCAAATCAAGTGTCAAGAGGTGCCGTTTGCTGACACACAAATTCAGGGTTGTGGCTTCAGCACCAGTCATGTTTTTCTACATGAAAGCTTTTCAGATTGACAAAATAACAGCATATTTTGGAACCATCTTAGACAGTGAGACATAAGACAGTCCGAGAGAGGAAGTGAGATGAAGAACTATTCTAGTTTAACCTCCCCACAAAAGTGGGTGGCCTGCTTGACATAGTGAGGCACAACTGACGAGGATAAAGAGTAGCAGTGTGTGTGTTCTCTATAATTCAGAGCTTTTCACACTCGTCTGCATGTCGTGCGGTGCACACGTCTGTGTTCCTCCCTCTTCCGCCTGTTAGTCTGTCGACCCCTCTTCTTGTTTGCGTTTGTCTCTCTTAGTAATGCGCCTCTAGTTGGTCGAGTGCTTTTGCCCCGATAGGTTGGTCATTCCTTGCATCTCACCTTTGTTGCTACTTACTCAGTGCTTGTCATTTTCAGAGTCATCAGGAGACTGACAAATATCTGATTCTGGATCAGTGGTAGGGGAAACTACTTCCATTTCATCAGGATCTTTACTGACAGTGAATTGTGATGGTGATAGAATATAGTACACTGCCACCTATTGGTGACACACACTCAGAGAATGCTTTGTAATTTTGAAGTGCCCCGAATAATAAATAAATTAATATTGCATGAATGAATGAATGAACGAATGGACAAACCAAATGGTGTCTCCTCTGCATCCTCTGACCATATTATTCCATTCACCCTGTCTGGTTTCCTGCCAGCTGTTGAACAGCTCCGCTGAGTTGATTAGAATCCCATTCTAGCATAGAGGACAGCACAAGGAGAAATTACAGTTTGCCAGAGTTAAGTGGCAGAAAGGAGGTCTATATGCATCAATCAGGATCCCTCAGATGAAGAGGAATAGCCTCTTCATCTGAGGTTTAGTTTCTCAATTTAGGTAGGCCTACTATTTATTTATATTTTTGCCAATTCCATATAAATATTTCTGTTCTATAACAAAAAGGTATGTATTTCAGATAATATTTATATTATTTTCTTCCTTAGACTAATGCATGTTGCATCTCGTTTGTAACATAGCTTACTGAAGGGACAAAATAGGCCCAGATAAAATAGTTTAACTTTTTGATTTTTTTAAATGCAATAGAACATTTTTATTATGTATTAAATGTATGAAAACCTTATTTTGGTGGCACAAAATGAAAAGGGGTGTCCCCTACTGGGTTCCCCCGAACTTCATTCCCTGTCTGATCACTGAACTATGGTAGTGTAGCGTACGGATCAGCAGCTCAGACATCTTTAAAAAAGCTTGATGTAATCCAGGCACAAGACCTAGAATATGTTGTGGAGCAGTCAGGACCTCCCCGGTGGCAACGCTGCACGTAGAGTTGGGAGAGATACCATTAAAGTTGCGAAGACAACAACTAACCATGACATATTGGGTAAATCTTCAAGGATATAAGGTTACACATCCCACAGATAAGGTGCTCCTAGAGTGCTGGGAGCGTGAACGAGATCTGAATACAAGTTCTGGCTGGATAGGTAAGAAATGGGATTGGGATTGTTTGGGAAGGAGTTCAGCCTCTTCCTGCTATTCCACCTTGGTTGCTCCCTCGGCCAATGATATACCTAGGGTTGCCTGAGAGGGTAAGAGACGTTGAGGAAGGAGTAGATTCAGTTGTAAGTGAACATTTAAGAACACAGTACTACGCTTTCTTGAATATATTCACTAATGGATCTAAGGACCCTAAAACAGGGAGGACAGGAGCAGCTTTTAGTGTTCCTGAGTTTAAGGTGGCGCTGACAAAAACAACAATGGATCATTTATCTTTATACATCATTGAGTTGCTGCCCATACTGCACCTTAAAGTGGCAATCAGCAATTGAAACAAAAACAAAGCGAACTCCCCACCCCTGTTTCGGTAAAAAGCTGAGGGATAGGGCTAGAGGAATGTAACCACTCTCAAATTCATAGACAGAGCTATGGATGCAAGGACTGACTATCCATGATATCAAAATTGTAGTTTAACCACGTTTTGAGCCTATATTTACTTTTTTTTACTAACTATGGAGTAAAAAAAGCTTATATTTTAGGTTCTGATGATGTACGACAGTTGAATTAAGCTCCTGAGGCATGCATGCTGATTGCCCCTTTAAAGTTGGTTGCCAATCTCCATATAAAATCCACAGAAATAATTTTTAGGAACTAAGTGTAATGAATTCATACTACAGAATAGTAGGCCGCCAATAAAGAAGGTGGCGGCTTGCACCTATAACATTTGTTTGCGGACCGCCATAATACCAAATGAGAAGAAGAATTTTAAGATTTCAGCATTTCCACAGTTATAATCTGTAAGGTTCAAGTCTCAAATGAAGTCTAAGGAATTGGACATTATTGTGGCTGCGGAAGAAATGTTTTTGAGACTTAAGGATTTTACATCTGAAGACTTGCAAGGGGTACTAGCGCAGGAGGACGCCCCGCCCTCCAGGCTCCCCTTGAGCCTGTGTAGGGATCAGATCGGTTTATTTTTTACCAGTGAAGTTGTTTGATTTATTTAATTCTTTATGTTTGGTGGTTTTGTTTTTTAATGTTTTATTTGTTTAATTTTGTGTTGGTATTTTATTTAAATATACATACACTGAGCAAAAATATAAATACAACATGAAACTATTTCAAAGATTTACTGAGTTACAGTTCATATAAGGAAATCAGTCAATTGAAAGAAATGAATTAAGCTCTAATCTATGGATTTCACATGACTGGGCAGGGGAGTAACCATGGGTGAGTGTTTCTTTATTTCAGACAGAAATACTCCTCAGCCTCCCCCCCTGCAACTGGATTCTGGACTTCCAGACGGGCCGCCCCCAGGTGGTAAGGGCAGGCAACAACACATCTGACATGCTGATCCTCAACACTGGGGCCCCTCAGGGGTGCGTGCTTAGTCCCCTCCTGTACTCCCTGTTCACCCACGACTGCGTGGCCAAGCACAACTCCAACACCATCATTAAGTTTGCTGACGACACAACAGTGGTAGGCCTGATCACCGACAACGATGAGACCGCCTTTAGGGAGGAGGTCAGGACTTCAACCTCTCCCTCAATGTGAGCAAGACAAAGGAGCTGATCGTGGACTACAGGAAAAGGAGGGTGGAACAGGCCGCCATTAACATCAACGGGGCTGTAGTGGAGCGGGTCAAAAATGTCAAGTGGTGTCCACATCATCACAGTGGTGTCCTTGGTGTCCACATCATCAACAAACTATCATGGCCCAAACACACCAAGAGAGTAGTGAAGAGGCAACGACAACACCTTTTCCCCCTCAGGAGACTGAAAAGATTTGGCATGGGTCCCCAGATCCTCAAAAGTTCTGCAGCTGCACCATCGAGAGCATCCTGACCGGTTGCATCACCGCCTGGTAAGGCAACTGCTCTGCATCCGACCATAAGGCGCTACAGAGGGTAGTGCGTACGGCCCAGTACATCACTGGGGCCAAACTTCCTGCCATCCAGGACCTATATACTATGCGGTGTCAGAGGAAGGCACGAAACATTGTCAAAGACTCCAGTCACCCAAGTCATAGACTGTTCTCTCTGCTACTGCACGGCAAGCGGTACCGGAGCGCCAAGTCTAGGTCCAAAAGGCTCCTTCACAGCTTCTACCCCCAAGTCATAAGACTGCTGAACAATTGATCAAATGGCCACCCGGACTATGTACATTTACCCCTACATCTACAAATAACCTTGACTAACCTGTACCCCCGCACATTGACTTGGTACTGGTAGCCCCTGTATATAGCCTCGTTATTGTTATTTATTGTGTTACTTTCTTTTTTTAAATTACTTTTGTTTATTTAGTAATTATTTTCTTAACTCTATTTCTTTAATTGCATTGTTGGTTAAGGGCTTGTTGTATTGATCATACTGTTTAATCAGCTTCTTGATATGAAATTGCTAAAATATACTTATGTATCAAAAGTAAAATCAGTCAATTGAAAGAAATGAATTAAGCCCTAATCTATGGATTTCACATGACTGGGCAGGGATGTAACCATGGATGGGCCTGGGAGGGTCTTGGCAGCCAGGCCCACTCACTGAGTTTTTCCCCACAAAAGTGCTTTATTACAGACATAAATACTCCTCAGCAAACCCCCCTGCAACTGGATGCTGGACTTAAGTATCAAAAGTAAAAGTACAAACAATTTCAAATTCCTTATATTAAGCAAAGCAGAAGGCACAATTTTCTAGATTTTTTTATTAACAGATAGCCAGGGTCACACTCCAACACTCATAATTGACAAACAAAGCATTTGTGTTTAGTGAGTCCGCCAGACCAGAGGCAGTAGGGATGACCAGGGATGTTCTCTTGAGAAGTGTGTGAATTGGACCATTGTCTGTCCTGCTAAGCATTCTAAATGTAACAAGTACTTTTGCGCGTTAGGGAAAATGTATGGAGTAAAAAGTACATCATTTTCTTTAGAAATGTAGTGAAGTAAAAGTAAAAGTTGTCAAAAATCAAAATAGTAAAGCACAGATACCCCAAAAAACTACTTAAGTAGTACTTTTAAAGTATTTTTACTTAAGTACTTTACACCACTGATCATGGCCCAGAGGTCATGGCATGTCCTGTAAGGGTGAAGGAGGTTGAGGTGGCATTTAGGCGCTGCATCGGATCTCCTATGCGGAAGCGATCAAAAGATTTGAGAGAACAAGTGATGTTGAAGAAATGGTAGTGAATGGACAACAGCCCATAGTGAATAGGCCTATTTGTCAATCAAGAGAACTGGACATGCTGTAGGTAAAGGAAGTGGATTTAATGGTGTTCATTGCAACTGTGGCTCAAGTAGCAAGGAAATCAAAGAAATTGGACATTGTGGCTTCAGCAGACTTCACAGTGGAAGATTTCCAAGGGTTTTTGGCGTCTGAAGATGACGCCTTCCCAGGCCTGTGGAGGGACTATACATGATTATTGTTTTTAACAGATGAAGTAGGGAGCGTTTTGAGGAGTGAGTTTGGGTAGTTAATTAGTATTTTTATCCATATTTATTTGTTTTTTGTAATCTTTTATTTTCATTTCGCACAGTTGGTGGCGGCAATACAACTTTTAGGATGTAGTCCACCTTAAACCCAGAAGAAGAAGAATTTGATTTCATGTCTGACCGGAAGAACGAGAATGGACGCCTCAACGGAAATGGAGTCCTTAGAGAAAGCAAGAACAAGATGGTTGTCAGGAGTAGTGCAGTATTATCATAAAGAGACGTATACTTGGAAAACGGAGGAGGGATGGAGGGAAAAAGAGAGGGAGAGGAGGTCTAAGAGAGAGAGGGAAGAAGAGGGTGAGCTTGAGTCAGATAAAAATGGTGGAAAAGGGGAGATGGTTTGTTAAAGAAGAACGTTAGAAAGTGTAAGCAGAGGGAGCTGAAGACAGGAGGAGAAATGGAAGTGAATGAGGGTGAAGTATCGGAGGTGGCAGGTGCGGTGAAGTTATCAGAGACCGAGGTATGCACCGAGGATCAGGAAAAAGATGAGTCTGTGACAGTAGGAGTGAAGTTTATGGAAAAAGTGGACTCTTGCCTTTTGGCTGATCCATTTGTGGTTTCACGTGGGTGATAAAATTGTTGGGTAATGTGATCTAGTGATAATTGTTTGTGTTTCTGTTGGTCAGAGGGAGAATGAGCTCGGAATAAAATGAATGTGAGCAAGAAAAGTGAATTGTTTTGTTCTCAAGAAAAGGGCACCAATGAAAGGAGTGATAACTGGGGTAGCAGTAGATATAACGTTGACCAGCTGAGGGGAAAGATTCCCGGTGTATGTGATTCTCGTCATTTGATGCGACGCAGACAGGGTGGCGAGAGTGGGGAACAGAACATTGTCTGTTCTTTTGAGTTTTGAAGTAGAGTCTTTGCCTGACAAAGTGAAGTTAGGATACGACCGTATGTGCCGAATACATTAAGATGTTACAGGTGTCAAGCTTATGGACATGTGGCAGCAGTGTGTAGGAGCGAGGGTCCAAGGTGTGAGAAATGTGCAGAAGGGGATGAAACAAAGGAATGTGTAGCATTGGGGAAAGTAGTGGAATGTGTTAATTGTAGGGGTGCCCATGGAGCTGGGGATCAAAAATGTCCCGTGCGAGAGAGGCAGGTTGAAGTTTCCAGGGTTAGAGTAGTGCAGAAGTTGTCATATGCTGAGGCAGTGAAGAAAGTAGAGGAAGATGGGTTAAGGGGGAGGAGTGGTGAGAGTAGTAGAAATATACCAGTACAGAGGGATAGACTAAAGAGTGATAAGTTTCAGTAACATTTGATTTTTAGCATTTATAACAATGGTTATCAACTGTACTGCAGGGATGGAATGGAAGTCGCAGAAAATTGAGGTTGTGGTGGCAGCTGCAGAGAGGTATTTGGGTGTGCGAGACTTGACAGCAGAAGAGTTACAGTGTGTGATAGCATGAGGTAGGAATAAATACACATAATCAGTGGAGTAGGGTGGTGTTAATTTTATTTTATATCATTTTGAAATTAGTGAGTGTAGTGTTAGATGGTAGGGTATTTATTTAGTACATTTTTATTTTCGAAGCAAATTATAAGGGAGTTGTACTCCAGTCTTGTAGGTGGCGGTAATGCAACAAATTGGATGCCAACCGCCGTTAAATATCATAAAAGAAGAAGACCAGAGAACCCTTTGTTTATTATTTTCAAGATGGCGGCGGGAATGTATTTAGAACATTACCTTGACAGTAAGATAGTTTTCCTTTTTTCTGTTTTATTCAAGAAATAATGTAGAATCCTACAAAAATATTGTGTAATGGAATTTGTTTGTGTATTTTTGTTTTACATGCATGCATAGCTACTCCCAGAACCAGTACCAGGGCTTGAGGAGACAAGAAGCCCAGTTACTGGTTCAGCTAACTTTACTACATAAAAAAGCCCAGAGCAAGGGACAAAGAGCACGCGAGAAAGCTAACTTACGTTAGCTAAGTTAGCGCGCCTGCAACCCAAGTTAGCTAGATGGCCAGCTAACAAAGTGGTGCATAATTATACCGTTCTTGGTCGATTCTAAATGACTTTGTTGTATCGTAGGGTTCTGTTCAGTGCTATCCTCACGTTTACGTAATAACAGTTATACATATTTATAGACCAGCATTGACAGTTTTAGTAACGTTACCTAACACACACAAGAAGCTAGCAATGTTGCAGCCCACTGACACTGATGATACTGGTGTATTTGATTTGGAACCGGTGTATAACGTGATACACTGTACAACCTTGTTTTTCTAGGTATAGAAAATCTGCCGTTTGAGCTACAGAGGAATTTCACTCTTATGAGAGACCTGGACACACGGACAGAGGGTGAGACTCTCACACAGATCTGATATTATGATTGTTGCTGTTATCATAACAGGTAAATAGAAAACACTTATCCAGAGTGTCTAGGCTAAAGTCAGAAGTCAGTGTGCATGTAGCCCATGTGATGGTTGTACCCACAATTTACTATAAATGAATGAATCTCTTTCTCTCAGATCTGAAAGGGCAGATAGACTCTTTGGCTCGTGAGTACACATCAAACACACACACCCTCTCCTCTGAGCAGAAGCTTTCCCTGCTCCGGCAGATCCAGCAGTCATATGGCAAGTGTAAAGAGTTTGGAGATGATAAGGTCCAACTGGCCATGCAGACCTATGAGATGGTGAGTAGGACCTTAAGATGGATACAGTAGAATGGGAATAGAAGCACTGCTTGGGGTCCATACAAGTAATGAGGAAAGGAAAGTTGCTCTTTGGAGAGAGGGTTACCTCAGGTTGCAGGTAAGCCTTACATAGTGAAATGTGTGTTGTATTCTCAATTAGCATGTTTGATGCAGCTGGAAATGGAAATGTTGACTACTTTCTGCTTCGACTGTGAATAGTTAGCCTAGGCAAGTTGAGATGTCCGTCATTTCTACATGTAATGTCTCAGTCAGTGTCCTGTTATTCATTGTGACCCTCAGGTGGACAAACACATTCGCAGGCTGGACACAGACCTGGCCCGCTTCGAGGCAGACCTGAAGGAGAAAAAGATTGAGAGCACAGACTATGACTCAACCTCCAGTAAGGGAATCAAGAGTAAGTTCTGTTCAGACACTTTGTGCTCATTTTCATTCAATTTTGTCCCTTCAACCCAAATGTGACTTTTTAGTGTTGTCTAATTGACATTAAACCCTATAGATAGCTGTGAATTGGGCCATGTTCATTATGGCATGCAATGGAAAACATTTTAGCAAAAACAAACTTTTGCTCATTCTTAAGTCCAGGGAGTCCCTCCTTATTTATTTTATTAGTCTATTTTCTTCTGTTTGGTGCTTAATAAACAACCCAGGAAAGCTCCAAATGTTTCCATAGCCTAAAGACTTTTGTCTTTTTTCAGGTGAGCTCAGGGGGCCAAAAGAGAAGAAGGTGGCTCGCACAAGGTTAAAGGTGAAGTCAGACGACGACTGCAGCCCCAAAAGCGGACAGAAGAAAGTCAAACTAACACAAGCGTATGTACACTTAAAACATACGTTTCATAGGCTGATGCTTTGTACAAGGGATGCACGATACATCGGTGAACATATTGGAATCGAACGGTATTAGCTAAAAATGCCAACATCGGTATGGGCCCGATGTTAATAACCGATGTCAAAGCTACCGTGCATGCCTATATAACGTAGGTACATGATGTAATAACGCCACGTAAAATGTAGCGCTACACGACACAGCATTCCTAACCTAGCCCACACAATGTCTGCTGTGTGGATCGAGCGGTCATTTGAAAGAGTAACAAAATTTCAGCGAGACAACTCAAAGGCGAAATCCATTAAAGCCAAGATAATGGAATTCATTGTCCTTGACAATCAACCGTTCTCTGTCGTGGTTGATGTTGGCTTTCGCCGACTGGTCGAGCACCGGTACACACTACCAAGTGCGCTATTTTTCAGATGTTGCCCTACCGGAGTTACACAGTAATGGCGTCACTGCAATTAGCTTCACGACATACATACTATGGAATGCCGTTTGGGTCTTTTTGTGTCATAAAAGATACAGTAGCACTGTCAAAGCTGGACAAAAAAGTCTGCAAACACCGGCCACAAACGATGTGTTTACAATACCGCGTTGGTAATAAAGCATTATTTGCTCGAGCGCAACTTCTGGGGTAGTTAGCTTTAGCTTGGTACATAACTAGCACCAATAAAACCAGCCTGAAATCAATGACCAGTAGAAACTGCAGTCATTTTCATTATTCTTAGCAATGATTTAGGAATCCTTGTGACTAAGTATGTTTGTTTGCCTATTGAACTTCAGTTCCATGAAAATAAATAGCTAGCCAGCTACTTAACCCTGTTGCCCAAAGCTAACGTTATAAGCAGCCAGCTAGCTTCATCTGGCTAGTGAGGCTCGACCAGACCGGGTTATGTGTTGTGATGCTAGCCACAATAGGGATTAGGCACAATAGTGAAATTTGCGGTTTGCCTTCAAAATAAAATTATGTTGTTGACAGTGATGCAAATGAATACAAATAGTAGAATTATGCCATACTTAGCTAGCCGCAAAGTCCAATTTGCACACTTTGTTGACACTTGACGTATATCTTTTTTGACACGCAAAGACCCAAACGGCGTTCCATAGAAATCCTGGTAGAGAATGAAATGACTGAACAAATGAACAACAAAACATGGGCGGCATGTAGCCTAGTGGTTAGAGCGTTGGACTTGTTACCGAAAGGTTGGAAGATCGAATCCCCGAGCTGACAAGGTAAAAATCTGTCGCTGTGTTAACTAACTGTTCCTAGGCCGTCATTGAAAATAAGAATTTGTTCTTAACTGACTTGCCTAGTTAAATAAAGGAAAAATAGATTTAAAAAATAAATAGGTTTTGATTATGTTTTACATTTACAGACGTAAATGCCAACAAAATAACTTTTTGGTCAGTGTGGTGTGTAACCTTTATTTAACTGGGCAAGTCAGTTAAGAACAAATTTTAATGACAATGACGGCCTGGACGACGCTGTACTAGAATGCTTAAAAGGCCGCTAAAATTTTAAATATCGGTTATCGGTATCGGGCCAAAAATGTCATATCAGTGCATCACTACTTTGTACCAGATATAATCATCTCCACTCAAATAACTCCCTTGAACCTAACTGAAATGTGCTGTTCTGGTCTTCTCTCACTCTGTGTCTTGCAGCAGCTTCTGATGCAGTACATCTCTTCCTCTCAGTATTCATCCCCATTGTCCTCCCTTGTTGTCCTTAGGCCTGAGTTCACAGCCCCTACAGTGAACTTTGGTAACGTCCACCCTTCGGACGTGCTGGACATGCCCGTGGACCCCAACGAGCCCACCTACTGCCTGTGTCACCAAGTGTCCTACGGAGAGATGATCGGCTGTGACAACACAGACGTGAGTCCACAGCTTTCTGCCAGTGACGATCTAGTGGTACATGAGCACTAGGTCCAGAGTTGAGGTCAGTTCTTTCAATTCAGGAAGGAAACTGACATTCCAATTCCCTTTTTTTCTCATAGAGAGAAGCAATGACATCACGTCCTGAGATGACGGAATTGAAATGAACCCCAACCCTGATTGGGTCAACTATTCACTATGATCCAAATCCTAACCTGATATCTGGGCACTAGAATGTTCCTACAAAAAATACCACATTGACATGAATGTGTGATTTTACCTAAAAGTCTGATTTATAAAATAGTGTTTAGAAATGAGCGATGGCTTTGGAATTTTTGGAACTTCAATCAAAGATGAATTAAGTAAAACCTAAATAAAGACTAGTTCCTTTTGGCCCACTAGAGGGCAGTAAAGCATTATAAAAGTCTCTCCCGGCACTAATGGAATACTAAGCAGAATGTATTGTGTTGGACTCATTGCAGTGCTCCATTGAGTGGTTCCACTTCGCCTGCGTGGGGCTGACAACAAAACCCAGAGGAAAATGGTAAGTCAAGGAAGAGATGGAAATCAGGAATTTAGGATTGGAAAATATGGATTTTTCACCTATAACATGGAAGAGATCAAGACCCTGAACATACCACCATTTATCTCTCACCCTTTCTTTTCTCTTTTCCTCTCTATTATTTCTTACGCCCAGGTACTGTCCAAGGTGTACTCAGGAGAGGAAGAAAAAATGAACCCAGAGACAATCATAACCAACGATCCTAACGCTAGAGTTTACAAAGGAGGGTTCAGTGTTTGTATTGGAACATGGGGAAACCCTCCATAAATCCTAACATGGACTCCGCAGGGTCATGTTTAATAGGTCACACCATCGAAAATAGTTTTCAAATTGTTTCCCCCCCAGTATTAGGGTCCTTCCGGTCTGTTATCCTGTATAATTCTCTTTGTTAAACAGAAAGAAGCAATGAAGGACATTTTACAGACGTCCCCCAATCATGACTATTATGTTGCATTTTATTTTGGAACTTTTTTTGGGGTTGCTTTAATATGCAGAGTAATACAGGGACGTATACCCTTACTTTACAGCCGGTGGTTCTATATGGCTCTCAGCCACTCGGTTGCTTCATGACAGACTGTAACAGCGACTCCTACTGGATGCTTTTATACTGAACACTATTCAGCCCTGATACACGCAGATCACATGTGTTAACTCTTTTATTTTCCATCTGTTCTCTTAATTCACCCCTGGTTATTTCCATAACAGACTTTTGGGGGACAGAACATTTGTTGATTAAACAGAGTCATTGATTTAGTTGATAGATTTGACTCAATGAGAATATACAGATCTAGATGTCCTAGTTCAGAATGCAGTCGGAAGCAAACTGGACAGAATTTCTCTCGCACATTCACTTAAACAGCAATGACCTGAATTGCAGGTTGTTTGCACAAAATGAGTGCGCTGGAAATGGAATTGCTTAAAGGAATCTAAATGCTAACACTTTGAAATATATATGGACATTTTGATAGGTCCCAACTCACATCATTCAACAATGTCCTGTATATTTCTATTATGGAGAGGCATATCTTTGAGTGGCAGTGTTTATAAAGAGCCTTATTGATCATTACTGTAAGAATAACAATTTAAATGTGCTTAAAAGTATCAGAGTTACTTGATACTTTGCTCAGTAGGTTTTGACTAGTGCCTCAAGAATATTATTTCAAGTTAAACTAATGAAAATGTATTTTGTTGACATTTACTTTTTGTATTCAAAGTGTAATTGAATACTTTACTGAAACATTGGGTGCTGTTTGGTGTTTTTCCATTAAGCAATAAAGCTTTAAAAAAAATAGTATAATGACATTTGTTTCTAGAAGTTGCTCTATTCTCATTAGCTTAGCATGTGTATTCCTGCTGTATTTCCTGCCTGTAATATTTTTTGGGCCCAATGTGCGAGATGTCTAAGAAAGATAGACACATCTTTGCATGGATAGTATTGACAGAATATCAATCTGAAGTCCTCGAATAGTTTATCACTCTAAGATGTTCTTTCCTTCTACCCACTGTTATTTTGATAGACATCAAATAACTTCATAATTCCAACATTGTACACAGCTGGCCCATTCCCTAAGTGTAAAATACCCGTACTATTTCAAACCCCATCACCCCCACTCCAGTGCAGTGTTCAATCCGGCTAAAAGTCTCATCACTGCTCTATCGTGTCCTGTGCTTTCCAAAATTCCAGAAGGTGTCTGTCTTCCCTTTTTCATATGACACTAGTGAATCATATAAAATACATGTGCCAAAATAAAGGAAACACGAGTGAATGAGGGATACGAAGTATATTGAAAGCAGGTGCTTCCACACAAGTGTTTCTGAGAAATTCCTAAGCAAGTAACATTCCATCAGGCTTAGGGTCATGTATAAAAATGCTGGGCAGGCCCAGTTGCCCATTATTTTGGCTACAATGGCTATACCACCATCCACTAGGCACGAGTGGATTAAATTATTCAATTTCTCGTGGAAGAATTTTGGAAGGATGCGACACCAGAGTTCCAGACACTAATGCGTAGGTACATTGAAGCTTTTCTTGTGCGGCAGGTAGCCTAGTGGTTAGAGCGTTGGGCCAGTAACTGAAAAGTTTCTAGTTCGAATGCCCGAGCTGATACGTTCCTCCCCTGAACAAGTCAGGTAACCCACTGTTCCAAGGCCGTCATTGTAAATAAGAATTGTTCTTAACTGACTTCCCTAGTTAAATACAAATATTGGTGTTTCTTTTATTTTGGCAGTTAGCTGTATGTGGAAGGTGTTTAAGGGTGGAGATTATTAAGAATGTTTTGTTTATTATATATACAGTACCATTCAAAAGTTTGGACACCTACTTATTTAAGGGTTTTTCTTTATTTTTTACTATTTTCTACATTGTAGCATAATAGTAAAGACATCAAAACTATGACATAACACATGGAATCATGTAGTAACCAAAAAAGTGTTAAACAAGTCAAAATATTTTTTTTCTTTTAGATTCTTCAAAGTAGCCACCCTTTGCCTTGACATCTTTGCACACACTTGGCATTCTCTCAACCAGCTTCACCTGGAATGGCTTTCCAACAGTCTTGAAGGAGTACACACATATGCTGAGCACTTTTTGGCTGCTTTTCCTTCACTCTGTGGTCCAACTCATCCCAAACCATCTCAATTGGTTTGAGGTCGGGTGATTGCAGAGGCCAAGTCATCTGATGCAGCACTCCATCACTCTCCTTCTTGGTGAAATAGCCCTTACACAGCCTGGCGGTGTGTTGGGTCATTGTCCTGTTGAAAAACAAATGATAGTCTCACTAAGCGCAAACCAGATGGGATGGCGTATTGCTGTGGTAGCCATGCTGGTTAAGTGCGCTTTGAATTCTAAATAAATCACAGAAAGTGTCACCAGCCAAGCACCCCCACACCACCTCCTCCATGCTTCACGGTGGGAACTACACATGCGGAGATCATCTGTTCACCTACTCTGCGTCTCACAAAGACACAGCGGTTTGAACAATCTCAAATTTGCACTCATCAGACCAAAGGACAGATTTCCACCGGTCTAATGTCCTTTGCACGTGTTTCTTGGCCCAAGCAAGTCTCTTCTTATTATTGGTATCCTTTAGTAGTGTTTTCTTTGCAGCAATTCAACCATGGAGGTCTGATTCACGCAGTCTCCTCTGAACAATTGATGTTGAGATGTGTCTGTTACTTGAACTCTGTGAAGCATTTATCTTGGCTGCAATTTCTAAGGCTGGTTATTCTAATGAACTTATCCTCTGCAGCAGAGGTAACTCTGGGTCTTCCTGTCCTGTGATGGTCCCCATATGAGCCAGTTTCATCATAGTGTAACGGATGTGAAATGGCTAGCTAGTTAGCGGTGGTGCGCACTAATAGCCTTTCAGTCGGTGACGTCACTTGCTCTGAGACCTTGAAGTAGTGGTTCCCCTTGCTCCGCGGCTTTTGTGGAGTGATGGGTAACGATGCTTCGTGGGTGACTATTGTTGATGTGTGCAGAGGGTCCCTGGTTCGCGCCCGGTACGGGGCGAGGGGACGGACTAAAGTTATACTGTTAGATTGGTGCCGTGACCCGGATCGGGCGCGAACCAGGGACCCTCTGCACACATCAACAACAGTCACCCACGAAGCATCGTTACCCATCGCTCCACAAAAGCCGCGGCCCTTGCAGAGCAAGGGGAACCACTACTTCAAGGTCTCAGAGCAAGTGACGTCACCGACTAAAAGGCTATTAGCGCGCACCACCGCTAACTAGCTAGCCATTTCACATCCGTTACTCACCCCCCTTTCCCGCAGCAACCAGTGATCCGGGTCAACAGCATCAATGTAACAGTATAACTTTAGTCCGTCCCCTCGCCCCGAACCGGGCGCGAACCAGGGACCCTCTGCACAAAGTAGCCACCCTTTGACGTGATGACAGATCAAGCTGATCTTAACTGTTATAGGACTATTTCTATTTTGCCGTGTTTATCTAAAGTGTTGGAAAAATTGTCAGTAATCAACTGACTGGCTTTCTTGATGTCGATAGTATTCTCTCGGGTATGCAATCTGGTTTCAGCTCAGGTTATGGATGTGTCACTGCAACCTTAAAGGTTCTCAATGATGTCACCATTGATTCTAAGCAATATTGTGCTGCTATTTTTATTGACTTGGCCGAAGCTTTTGATACGGTAGACCATTCCATTCTTGTGGTCCGGCTAAGGAGTATTGGTGTCTCTGAGGGGTCTTTGGCCTGGTTTGCTAACTACCTCTCTCAAAGAGTGCAATGTATAAAGTCAGAAAATCTGCTGTCTCAGCCACTGCCTGTCACCAAGGGAGTACCCCAAGGCTCGATCCTAGACCCCACACTCTTCTCAATTTACATCAACAACATAGCTCAGGCAGTAGGAAGCTCTCTCATCCATTTATATGCAGATGATACAGTCTTATACTTAGCTGGCCCCTCCCCAGATGTTGTGTTAAATGCTCTACGACAAATCTTTCTTCGTGTCCAACGAGCTTTCTCTACCCTTAAACTTGTTCTGAACACCTCCAAATCAAAGGTCATGTGTTTTGGTAAGAAGAATGCCCCTCTTCTCACAGGTGTTATTACTACCGCTGAGGGTTTAGAGCTTGAGATAGTCACCTCATACAAGTACTTGGGAGTATGGCTAGATGGTGCATTGTCCTTCTCTCAGCACATATCAGAGCTACAGGCTAAAGTTAAACCTAAACTAAACCTTTCCTCTATCGTAATTGCTCCTCTTTCACCCCAGCTGACAAACTAACTCTGATTCAGATGACCATCCTACCCCTGCTAGATTACGGAGAGATCCTTTATAGATCGGCAGGTAAGGGTGTTCTCGAGCGGCTAGATGTTCGGCCATCAGATTTGCCACCAACGCTCCTTATAGGACACATCACTGCACTCTATACTCCTCTGTAAACTGGTCATCTCTGTATACCCGTTGCAAGACCCACTGGTTGATGCTTATATATAAAACCCTCTTAGGCCATACTCCCCCCTATCTGAGATATCTACTGCAGCCCTCATCCGACACTTACAACACCCGTTCTGCCAGTCACATTCTGTTAAAGGTCCCTAAAGCACACACATCCCTGGGTCGCTCCTCTTTTCAGTTCGCTGGAGCTAGCGACTGGATCGAGCTGCAACAAACACTCAAACTGGACAGTTTTATCTCAATATCTTCATTCAAAGACTCAATCACGGACACTCTTACTGACAGTTGTGGCTGATTTGTGTGATGTATTGTTGTCTCTACCTTCTTGCCCTTTGTGCTGTTGTCTGTGCCCAATCATGTTTGTACCATTTTTTGTGCTGCTACCATGTTGCTGTTATGTTGTGTTGCTACCATGCTGTGTTGTCATGTGTTTCTGCCTTGCTATGTTGTTGTCTTAGGTCTCTCTTTATTTAGTGTTGTGTTGTCTCTCTTGTTGTGATGTGTGTTTTGTCCTATATTTATATTGTATTTATATTTTATTTTTAATCCCAGGCCCCCGTCCCCGCAGGAGGCCTTTTGCCTTTTGGTAGGCCGTCATTGTAAATAAGAATTTGTTCTTAACTGACTTGCCTAGTTAAATAAATAAAATAGACCACTCCTTAAGGACACCAATAAGAAGAAGAGACTTGCTTGGGCCAAGAAACACAAGCAATGGACATTAGACCAGTGGAAATTTGTCCTTCGGTCTGGAGTCCAAATTGGAGTATTTGGTTCCAACTGCCGTGTCTTTGTGAGACGTGGTGTGAACGGATGATCTCCGCATGTGTGGTTCCCACCATGAAGAACAGGGGAGGAGGTGTTATGGTGTGGGGGTGCTTTGCTGCTGACACAGTCTGTGACTTATTTAGAATTCTTGGCACACTTAACCAGCATGGCTACTACAGCATTCTGCAGCGATACACCATCCCATCTACATTTACATTTACATTTTAGTCATTTAGCAGACGCTCTTATCCAGAGCGACTTACAGTAGAGTGCATACATTTTATTACATTTTTTTTTTTTTTTTTACATTTCATTACATTTTACATACTGAGACAAGGATATCCCTACCGGCCAAACCCTCCCTAACCCAGGCGACGCTATGCCAATTGTGCGTCGCCCCACGGACCTCCCGGTTGCGGCCGGCTGCGAAAGAGCCTGGGCGCAAACCCAGAGACCCTGGTGGCGCAGCTAGCACTGCGATGCAGTGCCCTAGACCACTGCGCCACCCGGGAGGCCATCTGGCTTAGACTTAGTGGGACTATCATTTGTTTTTCAACAGGACAATGACCCAACACAACTCCAGGCTGTGTAAGAGCTATTTTATCAAGAAGGAGAGTGATGGAGTGCTGCATCAGATGACCTGACCTCCACAATCCCCCGACCTAAACCAAATTGAGAAGGTTTGAGATGTTGAAAAAGCATTCCAGGTGAAGCTGGTTGAGAGAATGCCAAGCGTGTCCAAAGCTGTCATCAAGGCAAAGGGTGGTTATTGGAAGAATCTCAAATATAAAATATTTTTTGATTTATTTAACACTTTTTTGGTTACTACATGATTCCATGCGTTATTTCATAGTTTTGATGTCTTCACTATTATTCTACAATGTAAACCCTTGAAGGAGTAGGTGTTCTAAAACTTTTGACCGGTAGTGTATGTAATGGGGAATTGATAAAAGACAAAACAAATTCATAGGGCAACCAATTCACACAATGAAACAATGAATGTACAATAATTGGTGGGAGAGCTGAACACATTCTGGAGAGCTGAGTGCCTGCATTCTGGAGAGAGACACACCATATGTTTTCCACACACCCCTCCCCTTCTTGTTGTAACATTTCAAATCAAATTTTACATTATACTGAAGGCATTGTCTTCACAGATATTTTAGATGCTTATCACTGACAAATTTTCATGTCTCCTCCCTAACAATGGAAGTCTTTGTCCCAAAGGCCGGAGGGCAGTCGACAAGCTTAGGTCTGCATATTACGCCCATAGAAACGCATTGGGATTATCCTGGATAGCTTTTGGTGAGAGTGAGCCATCTTATTTTGTCTCTTCCTCTCTGCTGAAACTATGTCACTGGAGAAAGCATCCGAGCAAGAGAAACAGTGCCCCTCTATATGTAGCCCATGTATCTTATGCTTTCTGCCAGTAATAGTATGACATTCCATACTCTTTTGGTCCAAAAAGCAGGGGTGCAACTTTGGTTTTAGATGTGGGGGGGACATAACTGTTTGAATTTTTTATCTAGTCGGATAAACACTCCAAACAGCCTTCCTGACCGCTCGGAGGCGTCCGCATGGTCCTAAAGCACACCGTTGCCACGTTTTGTATCACATTCTAATTATTAAACTGGGAGGGACAAAAATGCAATTTCAGAAAGTGGGGGGACATGTCAAAAAGCATTTCATTCCTGCCAAAAAGCATCAGATACATGGTCTACACATACTTAGACAGAGGGGCACTGTTTTGCTCGCTCGGATACGTTAACTAAGATTGATGCGTTTTCTGTCGGCACGTGTCTTGGTCAAATAAATGATCAATATTTCAATATTTTATTTGGACAAGCAAGGAGGTTCGGTAGGGCGGGCCCAGAAACGACAGACCTGCCTACAGGCATTGTAAGATCTGGCAGGCATGCCTCTGGTAACTTCATTTGGCTGAGTCTACCTTTTAAAGGCTCTGCATGGTCAATCCAATATCTGCAGTGGCCGAACATTATTTACGTCAATTTGGCCTCTGCAGAAGTCAGGGCATTCATTCTTCTTGCGCTTTGTGTAGCAGAGCAAAGCTGTTGTGAAGGAAGTTGTCAAAGAAGTGAGTTTGTGTTTATACAGGACCTCCCTCCCCCACCTAACATCAATTGGCTCTGTGTTCGGTCACTCATGGGGACACAGCGTCACCGCAAAATCTACGGGTAGAGCTTGAAAATTCAAGCCTCTTGGGTGCTGCCACAGAGTTACATTAGAAGTGCCATCCAAGAAGGCTCAAGGTCATTGGCCACAGATAAAATGACGTCAAATCACGTTATATCTACAGTAGCTTGGATTTGACTGATCATGTCAATGTCATACTTTCAAAATCTTAGCTAGCAAGCTAGCAAACTACATCATGAATCAAGTTGACAATCTACTGGCAAATCCTTTTCAATCCTTGTCATGTGAAGAGAAATAATGAAGAGAAATTATAGATAAAATGTATCGGCGCTCATCGACCATTGGACATAAACTTTACACAACAAGTTGGAAATCGCTAATTCAACAATGAGTGGTTTGGAAGGAATCAGTGGCTAACTGCAAGCATTGCAAAGCAATCACTAGCCTGCTATTCAGTGGAGTGGGCGTGTGGTCCAAGTCTAGGGTTAAGGGTCTCTTTTCCAAGCTAAAAAGAATACACATTCAACATTGACCATGCTGTCATTCACGCATGACTTCTGCCACGCTCAAAACAACTGGAAACTCAGAAATGGGAAATCTCAGACTTCAGTGAGATCAAGACAACTGGGAACTCGGGAAAAAAACGATCTCAGACTGAGAAAATATGTTTTGAACGGTCATCCAACTCGGAATGGCAAGTTGGGAACTTGGGCCTCTTTCTACATCTCTGACCTGAAGATCACTGACGTCATCATGATTCAACCTTGTTTTTTTAAGAGTTCCCATTTGTCTTGAAAGCACCACAAATCCAGAGAATGCCAGACTTTGATGACAAAGATTGATGACAAAATTTTCCCACGAAGAACCGCCGCGCCACCTTCCTGTTCAAGTGAGCACAGCACAACAATAAATGATGCAATATTCCAGGGAGATATGTATACTGTAGCCAAGAAAGTAATACTAAGTGTATGTTGTGTAGTAGGCTGTTAGTAGCCCATGTGCTTCACCCTAATAATTTGGTCCCTTTTCCCTTCAGAATTCAGCCTACTGTTCTGACTTGGTGGTGCACATGTAGCCTATAGCATGTTTTTGAGAAATTGAATCATTGGATATTGTAAGAGCTTCCTTTGTCTGCTAAAATGCCCCCTTTATTTATCCTACGGTTCTGACTTGGTGTACAGGGAGAATACTGTACGGCCCATGTTCTGAATTATGTCGCTGTACATTTCAAAAGTACTGAACAAATTGTTTTATTGACTACGTCAATTAATGTCATTTTGATAAATGTGGCGTTGTCCGAGAGAGATTTACATGGTTATCAAAATGTTACGCTAGGGCAAGCCTACACAAAACACAGCCCTTATTTTAAGTGTTTCTAATATTCCCTATGGGGAAAATGAATGGTGGAAAAACAATTGGAACCATTTCCCTGTTTGAATGCTAGGTTTTATGGGTATTATGACACCTCCACCTTGGGACTCTATTGTGTCACACCCTCCAGAAATGTATTGCCAGATCAATAATACATTGGCTTTTAGTCCATGTGTATTAAATATTGACAAATTAGTTAATCAATCCATCCAAACCCACTATTTTAATTGATTAGTAAATTAATTTAAATATAAAATTAGACTGAAAATTATTTAAAACATGATTTTGCCAAGATGCACCCACCGTCCAAATTAATGGTGTAGGTTTTTAGTTCTGTACTTCCTTGTCGATTGATAAGCGACAACGACCTTGCCATTCTGACAGGGCGTGCGGACGCGGAGGCGTGTCCAAGGACTCAATGGGAAGATAAAATGCGAGCGCACCTTTGCTCGTCCCCGCTTCCCCTTGCAAACAAGTCGACAGACAGAGGCTATACAAGAACGGTACTTTAAAACTTTGTTATTCCTTAAAAAATAACTTTAATTGACAGTTTCATATGTGTTTATTGTATGTGATTTACGCACTACTCATTGTAGGCCTAGGCTTATCTGGCGTTTTTAATTGCTTTCTATGACTTTGAGCATCGTTTTTTAAATGTTTTCTTTGGCATGCATATTTAGTCACTTCATTTTTCTTTCAACGTTTTCCAAGACTGTTTGGTCAACTGTCTACATTAATAAATGACTCACTGCCACAGACTAGATTCTCATGGCAATTTGAATATTTTCTTTTTTCTATGACTCTTATTCAGTGTCTTGATTGACGTACACCGTCTCCCAAACTCAGTCCTGGGGACCCCAATTAGTGAACGTTTTTGTTGCTTTCACGACACAGCGAATCATAATAGCCTAATCAACTTGATGAGTTGATCATTTGAATCAGCTGTCTACTATTAGGGTGAAAGACAAAACTAGTTTGAGTAACACTGACATGGATGCTAATTCAAATTTTGCATTATGCTCATATTACTTGTGATACAAAGTTTACTACTTTCTACTTTCAGCGGACTAGACCATATCAGGCGAAATGGTGAAGATTGGGATCAATGGGTAAGTTGCATTTGTTATATTTAGCTTAAATAGTCTTGAATATTTTAACACTGGCTGAATTTGACTTGGGTCAAAGCTAGATAACCAAGTTGTAAAAGGTCACGAGACCTTGGCTTGCATTGCACAAATCCCTTGATACAGTTTGTGTACTTTGGAACCAAGGTGGTGGACAGCCATACTGTAGCTACTAGTTCATACGCCAAGTCTGGACACTTCCCCTGTCCATTCTCTACTTATTTATAGTTTGGGTGTCACACCGCCTCTGCAACACTCCTGTAGAAATCCTCTCCTCAGCTGTCATGTCTTTATTCTATCTAATAATACCCTGTTAAAGTTCAGTTCAGATTGTTTGGAGGAGCTTTTAGACAATCCTATCCTTATAACCTTTATTTGGCAAATAGATGGCTATAAGTTAATATATTATTTAAATGTAACCTTTTATTTAACTAGCCAAGTCAGTTGATAACAGATTCTTGTTTAGAATGACGGGCAAACCCGGGCCAATTGAGTGCCGCCCTATGGGACTCCCGATCACGGACGGATGTGATACAGCCTGGTTTTGAACCCGGGACTGAAGTGACACCTCCTGCACAGAGTGCCTTAGATGGCTGCGCCACTTGGGAGCCCAATGACTGAATATTTGAGCTGCACAAAGATTAAAGTTGGATATGATAGGCCCTTTCTCAAATAAACATGAAGTCCAAGACAACCTGTAACATTTTAAACCGGAAACACTGACATGAGATTGTATTGATTGACCTTTATATGGTGTGGAAACTAAATGTTCTTATCACGGCATGCAATAAATCCTCCTGACTGTTCAGTTCCCTCAACTGATGTCATGGACGTGTTTTGTGTCAATGACATCAATTGACTAGAACAGGACTTGTTCATGGGAATGGATAACAAGGGTTTTGCTCCAGAACACCAACTGTTTACCTCCTAATGTTACCAAATGGGCTACTTGTTTTTCACTGTTTTTACTCTGTTCTGACACACTGAGTCCTTTCTTGGTCAATACATTGACCCTTGTGAACAGGGCACCCTTGTAGTTGGGGGTGTGTCGGCTTGCGTCACTGGACAAAGTTCAAATGAGTTTAAACATAACGATAATCACAATTCATGACAGTGAATCCTCAAGAGTTTTAGTATACACGCTGTGAACTTGATTGTTCTATATATATCTATATACCACAAGACAGCTCTGCACTAATTGACTGCTGACATTATCTACAAGGAAGTTAATACTTCAGCTGCCCAGAACTGACATTATCTTTTTAAATTAAGACTGAAAACAATTCTAGACTACAATCCAGTTTACTTTGTGTCATCTAGATTCATATGCCTTATTATTGACCGTTAACATTTCTCAACCACTAACTGAAACTGAAGTCTCCTGCATTCAGTATTTGACTGTGGTTCTGTCAGTAATCCGCTTGAGTTACAGTAACCATCAGACTTAAGTTATTTCACCTATGTGGATTGTGCTAAACACTTCACTGACATTATGCTGAAACTAGACCTACACAACTGATGGCAATGTGTCTTAATCTAGTTTAAACACTACGATAACATTTATTTGCATTTGGTTGGTAATGTCACTAACTGCGCAGGCCAACCAAGCTTACATATCTGTCTTCTCTAACCTGATTCTACAATTTGTCCTCAACCCGCACTTTCTCGTCACGCTGCACCAACCCAACCATATTAGGCATAAACAAAGGCTCTGGGCTGCAAATGTCAGGTATTGTTATCAGTCAAGGTTGGCAGGCCTTGTAGAGCTGTCATTATAGGGCTGCTGCCACCTGTTGGTATGGTCATATGGATACATGGGGATTAATCGTAAAATGATCTGATTTCGCTTCTCAGATTTGGCCGTATTGGGCGCCTGGTTACCCGTGCTGCTGCCAAGAGTGGAAAAGTTGAGGTTGTCGCCATAAATGACCCCTTCATCGACCTTGACTACATGGTGAGAACTTCATACTGCATTAAGTGCAGTACACTTGAAAAAAATGTCAACTAAACCTCAGGTTTACTGTACCATGACTGACTGTACCTGCCCCTGTTCTGTAGGTCTACATGTTCAAGTATGACTCCACCCACGGTGTTTGGAAACACAGTGAAGTGAAGCAGGAGGGGGGAAAGCTTATCATTGGGAACCTCCACATCACAGTTTTCCATGAGTGAGTTTTCCTTATTCTTTTAAGTACATTGGTTCAAATTACACATTTGGATGCTTTCCGGCACCCATATTAAGCTTAGAGGTCGACTAAAAAGCATTTACAATGGAAATTTCTCCCTGGTTCTGGGAAACTGCCCCATTGACTCTTGGGCGTGCCAAGGCTGACGCTTGGGAGTGCTTGATCGGTCTAGATCACTTATGTTAGGATGCCTATGGGTTTCACACCAATTGGAACCATTCAATATCTTTAATTGAATGCTAGGTTTGTGGCTCTCAATCCCAACTTCTATCTTCAGGAGGGACCCCACTGCCATCAAATGGGGCGAGGCTGGAGCTGACTATGTTGTTGAGTCTACTGGTGTGTTCACCACCATCGACAAAGCTTCTGTAAGAACATCCGTTTACTAGCAGTAGAAAGGCCATGGTCACATTTTTGTAGTTTGGGATATTGGCGATCAGTCATAATTTTGGTAGGCATGTTTTGCCGTGACCCCACTTCACATTAACACCATTTGTTTACCTCTAGACTACTGCTTTTTAACATAGCTGGGTTTTTTAACTCTGTGCCTAAAGGTTGTCTGTCCCGGTTCATTCACTGGCTTTGCTATTCCACAATGTCCTTTGCCCTCTAACCCCAACTGCCACAACAGGCTCACCTGCAGGGAGGTGCCAAGAGGGTCATCATCTCCGCCCCCAGCGCAGATGCCCCCATGTTTGTGATGGGCGTCAACCACGAGAAGTACGACAACTCCCTGAAGGTCGTCAGGTAAGCCCCCCCCCTTCGTTGCATCTTAAAAGAGCAGTGGTAATTCCCTATGGCCAAAAGATTATGTGTACATGGAATGGCTGAAACCATCTTGGTGTGCTCTATTTAGACTCCTACCCTCAGTCCTGAGGTAATACTATTTCAATTTAAATAAACCGTGCATTTAAGCTGAGTTTAATGCATTTGTTGCAAAATGTTTATTTAACATTTGTGCTGGTATGAGAGTAATTATGTAATGTCCTCACAGCAATGCCTCCTGCACAACTAACTGCCTGGCTCCCATCGCTAAGGTTATCAACGACAACTTTGGCATTGTTGAGGGTCTCATGGTAAGAACAGATTTTCCTTCAGTGTTTTGACTTTGTAGAAGTGCAGTACTTACTGGAATGTCAACTCAGCAAAAAAGAAATGTCTTACTGTCAACTGAGTTTATTTTCAGCAAACTTAACATGTGTAAATATTTGTATGAATGTAACAAGATTCAACAACTGACATAAACTGAACAAGTTCCACAGACATGTGACTAACAAATATTTAATGTGTCCCTGAACAAAGGGAGGGTCAAAATCAAAATTAAGTCTATCTGGTGTGGCCACCAGCTGCATTAAGTACTGCAGTGCATGTCCCCATGGACTGCACCAGATTTGCCAGTTCTTGCGGTGAGATGTTACCCCACTCTTCCTCCAAGACACCTGCAAGTTCCCGACATTTCTGCAGGGGAATAGCCCTCACCCTCCGATCCAACAGGTCGCAGACGTGCTCAATGCGATTGAAATCCGGGCTCTTCGCTGGCCATGGCAGAATATTGACATTTCTGGCTTGCAGGAAATCTAGCACAGAACGAGCAGTATAGCTGGTGGCATTGTCATGCTGGAGGGTCATGTCAGGATGAGCCTGCAGGAAGGGTACCACATGAGGGAGGAGGATGTCTTCCCTGTAACGCACAGCGTTGAGATTGCTTGCAATGACGACAAGCTCAGTCCGAAGATTCTGTGACACACCTCCCCAGACAATGACGGACCCTCCACCTCCAAATCAATCCCTGTCCAGATTACAGGCCTCGGTGTAACGCTCATTCCTTCGATGATAAATGCAAATCTGACCATCACCCCTAGTGACAAAATTGTGACTTGTCAGTGAAGAGCACTTTGTGCCAGTCCTGTCTGGTCCAGCGACGGTGGGTTTGTGCCCATAGGTGACGTTGTTGCCGGTAATGTCTGGTGAGGACCTGCCTTACAACAGGCCTTCAAGCCCTCAGTCCAGCCTCTCAGGCTATTGTGGACAGTCTGAGCGCTGATGGAGGGATTGTGCGTTCCTGGTGTAACTCGGGCAGTTGTTGCCATCCTGTACCTGTCCCGCAGGTGTGATGTTCGGATGTACTGATCCTGTGCAGGTGTTACACGGGGTTTGCCACTGCGAGCACGAACAGCTGATCGTCCTGTCTCCCTGTAGTGCTGTCTTAGGCATCTCACAGTACGGACATTGAAATGTATTGCCCTGGCCACATCTGCAGTCCTCATTCCTACTTGCAGCATGCCTAAGGCAGGGACTATGGGCATCTTTCTTTTGGTGTTTTTCAGAGTCAGTAGAAAGGCCTCTTTAGTGTCCTGAGTTGTCATAACTGACCTTAATTGCCTACCATCTGTAAGCTGTTGTCTTAATGACCGTTCCACAGGTGCATGTTTAATTGTTAATGGTTCATTGAACAAGCAGGGGAAAAAGTGTTTAAACCCTTTACAATGAAGATCTGAAGTTATTTGGATTTTTACAAATGATCTTTGAGAGACGGGGTCCTGAAAAATGAACTTTTTTTGTTCAGTATTAAAGTGTGTACTTAGCATTTACATTATCAATGTGAACATTAAAGGTCATTACTGCCCAAAATCAAATTTTCAAATTAGTTTATCAATCTATCCAAACCCTCCTGGTTCATTTATTAGGAGATCAATGAATGATCAATTTCTCTGAAATTCAGATCATAAAAGTATTGAGATGAGTAATGGGCATCTCTATTTACTATTTTTGAGGTATGAACATTTCCAAATTGTAGATTCTGTAATGTCATATCCATTTAATTTTGGTGCCCTCCATAAACCATGCCTAGACTAACATCCCTACCACTGGTTCCCCCAGAGCACAGTTCATGCCGTCACAGCTACACAGAAGACAGTTGACGGGCCCTCCGGTAAGCTGTGGAGAGATGGCCGTGGTGCCAGCCAGAACATTATCCCTGCCTCCACCGGTGCCGCCAAGGCCGTGGGAAAGGTTATCCCCGAGCTGAACGGGTATGAACCAATCAGGATCACTAATGACGGTTTTGACAATGGTGATAACGGCTGGGATTTATATGGCCCTAGTTCTTTTTACTAGTGGCAAGTTGTTTTTTAATATTTGAATTGTGTAATGGTGTGGCTCCTGAACCTTGGTCTTTCTAACCCACAGCAAGCTGACGGGCATGGCCTTCCGTGTCCCCACTCCCAATGTGTCTGTGGTTGACCTGACTGTCCGTCTTGAGAAGGCTGTAAGTCTCCAACCACTTTAAAAATATATATATACTTTTGCTTGTCTACTAGGGTTAAACTGGGAGTTTGGGATAAGTTACCGGCATTACAGCAACGGGCACTTCATACATGTATGGTCTACCTTTTTTAACATGTTCGTCTGCTTTAGGCACCTTATGACGAGATCAAGAAGGTCATCAAGGCTGCTGCTGAAGGACCCATGAAGGGAATTCTGGGATACACAGAGGACCAGGTAAATTTCCCCACTAACTCCGTCCCAATCTGTCTTTTTTTCTTAGTGTGCACTTGTATACTATTCCTTATGAGTAAAACAATTATTAGATTAGTCTAGATCCGTTCACTAAACTGACCTGGGGCCCCCCAATGCTTGTTTTTGCTTTGCACTACACAGCTGACTCGTATAACTAACTCATTATCAAGCTTTGATTATTTGAGTCGGCTGTCTAGTGCTAGGGCAAAAACCAAAACGTGCAGTTTGGATCAGTTTCCTCAAACTTAAGTCCCCAGCCATTTGTATTTGATGTATTCTAGAACTAGCCCATCTGATTTGAATGAGGGATTATTAGTTGACAATTTGACCACTGTGCTAGTTCTAGAATGCATCGACTGTGGATGTAGTGCACACTTAAAGAACAGGCAACATTTCCTAACTCTAATGCCCCGGGCCTCAGTCAGGCTGAAATGTCTAAGCTCCAAGTGCCCCCCCCCCCCCCCCCCTGCAGGTGGTGTCCACAGACTTCAACAGTGACTGCCGGTCCTCAATCTTTGACGCCGGTGCAGGAATTGCACTCAACGACCACTTTGTCAAGCTGGTCTCATGGTATGTATGCAGGAACCTACACACCCTTACAATCGCTCACTAGGTGTCCACCGACTCAATGTTTCATTGAGATGTACAGCGGTGTATTGTTCGCATTGCAATGAATGTGCTGTTATAACCTTGCCAAGGTCAGTGTATATATAATGAGCAGAGCCTTGAGTAACATCAACTTCCCTTTAATTTGCGTTTCAACAAGTTGATGTCTTGTCAGGATCTAAACCAGGCCCCAAAAATTGTAAACACAATAGCTTATTAAATAAAATGTCCTGTTATTGTGGGATGGTGAAATGCAACAAGTGTGATTTGGGGGACAATTTTAACTTGTGGCAAACAATGCCTAGTGTAGCAGCTGGTGTTAAAAGGACAGGACTGCCTACCTTGAAAATGAATGACTTCTGTTGGACCACATTGTTGAATGCAGTTCATGGGTTCAAGTCGCTCACCCAGATACAATCAATGGTGTGCTGGCACAGAATTACAACAATCATTGAATTAGTATAGCCTTTTCTGTAATTTGTAGGGTTTTGTGTTTTCGCTAACTTCTCTTTTCCATAGGTACGACAATGAGTTTGGCTACAGCAACCGTGTCGTTGACCTGTGTCTGCACATGGCCTCCAAGGAGTGAAGCTTCCACAACTCCGAACCCCCACATCCTGTGAAATATTCCTTCTGAACGGACATCCCACCAATCCGCCGCCAGAGAAAAAGAGCCTATAGGCAACTCCAAGGCAACATTTTCATAAAATGTCACTAGTGTGATGACTGAGTGATTTTTGCTTGAAGAGGATATTTTTACTGCACTATGGCTGAATTTTGCACTGTCAGACAATAAAGGTCCTGTTTGTGAAAACTGTCCTCGTTCTTCCAGAGCACATTTTCATTACGGCGCTCAACGGCATTCTGATTATCTTTACTTTTTGCAACGGAAAATAAATCACTGTTATATTCCAGCTGCTGCCTAATAAACCACCCTGCATGGACTAACGTCCTTAGCCCACTGTTCACGTCGCCGTAGAACAGACGGGCACTCCAGTAAGCTGGAGAGAGGCGCCAGCTAGAACATCACTCCAGTCGCTAAGGCTGTGGTATGAATCAATCCAGGACCACTAATAGGTTATCACCTGTGATGGATAGGATTTGTGTACTGCTTTTCACTCGGGTGAAATCTCAATTCTAAATCAGTCATATGGAGATGCAGCGCTATGCAGCTGGTCTGAAGTAGTTGACGTACCCAACTGCTGTGACTTGTAAAAAGGGTTTAACTTAAGATAAACTACAGTATTTTACATATTCGTTTAAATTTAGGACATTTGTTTAGTGTGGTTCTAAATTAAACTTCAAGTGTCTGCTGCGCAATCCACGACGCCATCACACGACCTATGTCAAGGGGCTCTCTTGGTGTGTATGCAGGAACTTATCTTTGCAAAACCCCAATTGGCACCAGACATGAACTTCACAGCACAACTGCAAGAAAAATGCCAGGAACAACCATTTAGACCTTAAAAAGCCTTTGACTCTGAACTGCTTTGCCCTCTGGCTGATTCTGTCATTGGCTATCCTGACAAATGCAACTGATGCATGATGTCAGCTTCAGTGCTCAGTAATATTGAACAGCTGGCAGGACACTGGAAAAGAGAGGTCGACGTGGAGGAAAACTGTCCACGAGGAAGAAGCTCTCCGGCATGCTGCAGAAGACAAGTGGCAGCTTCGAAAGAAGGCCCAACCACCATCCAAACCCACCATCCACCCATGCCCACACCATCCACCCATGCCCACACCATCCACCCATGCCCACACTGCACATAGGTGCCAGAAAATTGCGGGGTGTGAATACTTTCTGAAGGCACTATATGCTCATCCATAACCTGTCAATGTTTTCATTTCATGTGAAATTAAGTGAACAGGGTCAAATGTGCTTGTCTAGTGTTTAAGTCACAATCACCAAACCAACTTAAACATTCAATTTATCAATTTTTACCTATAACTATTTGCATATAAGCTCCATAGGCTATAATTATCTATTTTGGATTCACCACTGCTCTGGAATCATTTAAGCTCCGAACGCCAAACCAACGTTGAAATGTGAAGTTGAATTGCTCGTCAAAAGCTTTTTGATACCATTTACACTTGGGAACTATAACCATTTTAAATAACATAAAAGCTACATTGATACTGTAACGTCTTCTCTAGACTGAAAATAATTGCTGTACTTTTCACTTAAGTATTCCCTGAGATCAAAGCTAACGCTGAGTTGGTTAAACTGAATTTTAAAAATGTAGCTATGCCTCAACTATGAACTGAGCATCCTTTCTCCAACAAACCACCTTCCTATTGGTTATAATTTGTAGTCCATGAAGAGGGCAGACCATGGCCCTATTGGTTATAACTTGTAGTTCATGAAGAGGGCAGACCATGGCCCTATTGGTTATAATTTGTAGTCCATGAAGAGGGCAGACCATGGCCCTATTGGTTATAACTTGTCATCCATGAAGAGGGCAGACCATGGCTCTATTGGTTATAACTTGTAGTCCATGAAGAGGGCAGACCATGGCCCTATTGGTTATAACTTGTAGTTTGGCTCTGTACTCAGCACTTTGGATTTCAAAAGATACAACGACTATGAGGTTAAAGTGCAGACTGTCCATATCGGGTGAACCATTTAGAAATTACAACCCTTTTTGTACATAGTCACCACATTTTAGGGGACCACAAGTATTGGGACAAATTCACTTATACAGTATATGTATTAAAGTAGTCAAACGTTTAGTATTTGGTCCCATATTCCTAGCACGCAATCACTACATCAAGCTTGTGACTACAAACTTGTTGGATGCATTTGCTGTTTGCATTGGTTGCGTTTCAGATTATTCTGTGCCCAATAGAAATGAATGGTAAATAATGTACTGTGTCATGTTGGAGACACTTATCGTACATAAAAATAGAATATGTTTCTAAACACTTCTACATTCATGTGGATGCTACCATGATTACAGATATTCCTGAATTATTCCTGAATAATGAGTGAGAAAGTTAAGAGACGCACAAATATCATACCCCCAAGACATGCTAACCTCTCACCATTCCAATAACAGGGGAGGTTAGCATTTTTTGGGGGGTATGATATTTGTGCGTCTTACTTTCTCACTCATCATTATTCACGATTCATTCAGGATTAACCATAGCGGTAGCAGTCTGCACTTTAACCCCATAGTCATTGAATCATTTAAAACCCAAAGTGCTGGAGTACAGAGCCAAAACAGCAAAAAATGTGTCACTGTCCCAATACTTTTGAAGCTCACTGTAGGGTGCAAGTTGAACAAGCTACAGTCGAATCACTCATCTCCATTCAGTGAGTGATAATATCCGCAGGGACACTGACTATGCAGCAAATGTCGTATTGTTACTCATCAATTTATCAAATTTAATACCCCAAAATCTCCCAAGTTCAGTCTAGTCGAGACATGATGTTGAAAGCTCAAATAACATCCTAAAAGTGGTGTGTCGTTAAACGGAAATGTGGGTTTTATCGAACGAATCAAACCTTTTGAAGAAGGGTCCAGATGCAATGACTAAGCTATGTGGTTGCAAGTCGCTCTGCATAAGAGCATCTGCTACATAACTAAATTGTCAAATGCGTCATGAGTGATGGTATGAAGAGTGGTGCTGGAGGAATTGCCAACATCTGACCCTGAAGGAACGGAGTTGAAAGGCTTTACTGTAAAGGATGCCAGAGGTATTTCAGCCAAATAGCCCGTATACAAATCACTATGTAAACATTTGCCTTTGGCTTTAATTGAGACATATTATGACTTGGACGGAAACCTTAGACGATTCCAACTGTGGAGTCTTGTCCGGCACCAGCAGTGGTTGCCAAAGCCCTCCCCAGATCTTTGCCTGGCCCTGGTCCAACCTCCAGCAGCAATTCTGGATCCACCGTAGATTCCTCTGCTGGGTGATATGACTGTGGTAAGAAACCATCCTCCTGACACAGAAGTAGGATTATATGCATGAATGTAATGAATACAACAGGAAGAATAAGTATGAAATGGAAGTGCAGATGAAATTGAATAATAAACACACTATCAATAGCACAGTAGAGAAACAACCACGTTAAGATAACAAAGGACTGTATAAAGGTAGCAATACAAACTCGACCCAATGAATAAGAATAGGAACAGCAATGCCGAACTTACAGTTGAATATGCACTCAACTTTATGAGAGCCGCTCAGAAGATAGGGTGCCAGGTGTTGAGACTCAGAACTGCTGCCGGGAAACCGTGGCTAGCGGGCGAGGTGAGGAGATTTTCTGGGCAGGCTGTAATGGGACCGATGGGATGCCTGGTCAGTCAGGTCACAGACAGTTACAGAGAGTTACAGGTGGCTGACATGCTCCGTTCCTCCAAAGACAAACTGCTTCAACTCCCTTCCTCATCTCATATTTCTGTTTTTGTACGCTACAGTATGTTTGAATTTGCTTTTTGTTTCGAGTTTTAAGCACTTTGAGATACTGTACGTGTCAGTGTATTATTATTAATAATAATATATTATTGTTATATCTAGAAACCTAGAAGTCTGGGCACAGTGGGAAGCTTACCATCCCCCTGTTTTATGTCTCTGCTATCTTCTGCAGCAAGGCTTAGTCTCGGGGAGCTTGATAAAGAGCTGAAGTGGGTGTCAGAGCTTACCAGCATAGCTCTAAACTGTTTTTAATTTTTTAAATAATTATTTTATTTTACCCCCTTTTCCTAACCAATTTCGGGATATCCACTTGCAATCCAATTATGATCTTGTCTCATTGCTGCAACTCCCCAACGAGCTCGGGAGAGGCGAAAGGTCCTCCGAAACACCCACACTTCGTAACACCCGCCCGCTTAACACAGAAGCCAGCTGCACCAATGTGCTGGAGGAAACACTGACCACCACAAGGAGTCGCTAGAGCGCAATGAGCCAAGTAAAGCACCCCCGGCCAAACCCTAACCCGGACGACACTGGACCAATTGTGCGCCGCCCTATGGGACTCCCGTTCACGGCCGGTTGTGACACAGCCTGGGATCGAACCAGGGTCTGTAGTGATGCCTCAAGCACACCGCTACGTCATTCGGGGGCCTAAACAGGTTTTCTTAACGGACAGTAGAACAGGAGGAAGAGTGTGAGGAACGAGGGTGTGAGGCATAGCGACTCAAGAGACTCACCATCCAAGTCACGTCCGCTATCCTCGATCCCACTGACCCACTGGAATTGTGATACAGTGAATTATAAGTGAAATAATCTGTATGTAAACGATTGTTGGAAAAAATTACTTGTGTCATGCACAAAGTAGATGTCCTAACCGACTTGCCAAAACTATAGTTTGTTAACAAGAAATTTGTGGAGTGGTTGAAAAACGAGTTTCAATGACTCCAACCGAAGTGTATGTAAACTTCCGACTTCAACTGTAGTTAATTGTAGCTCTTGCGTTGCATACTTACGTAGGCTATAAATTAGGCTTGAATGCTGCATGCATAGTAGCCTATTGTATTGGGGGGGGGGGGGTAAATGTCAACCACCAGTGACTCTTGTTTTTGTTTTTTTTCCTCATTTTCCTCTTTTTTGCAAAGATGCATCCAGTTCATTACATATGCAATGTTGCCATGACGACCACATCAGTAGTGGGGGGGGGGGTGTCATCCAAATGAATGTCCTGTTCTGTAATTAAAATTAAAGGCGATTGGGACAACGACCAGTTGGCTCTGCTGTCCATCTGTGACTTGACATTCTGAAGGGGCGTGCGCATATGAGTTTGTGTTCACGCGGGGGCGTGTCCATGTACCCTATAGGAGCATAAATTGCGAGCACACCTTGCCAACATTGTGGACAGAGCAACGCACAAACTGTATTTTTTTTATTTTGTTATTTTTAGCTCGTTATGCCTTCGTAGCCAACTTGACATTTAATTATACAGTTAAATGTCAACCATCAGTGACTCTTGGTTTTTTTCTCTCTCTCTCTCTGTCTCTCTGTCTCTCTGTCTCTCTCTCCAGGTTTCTTTTGGTCCTGAGCCATTGACATCGGGGAGGGGAAGGGGGGTTTAGAGGGTCTTGTAAATGTCAACCACCAGTGACTCCTCTTATTTTTTCTTACATGGACTCACACACTTCCTGCTCTCTCTATATATATCTCTCTCTCATTCTATCTCTCTCTCTCTCCAGGTTTGTTTTGGTCCTGAGAACATTGATGCCTAGGTTCTTAAGTAATACAGAACCCCCAACACTTTAGTTCCCTTTGCATCCAAATTCGCAGAATATAGAATAACGTTAATTTATATTGCTGCATTAGGCATCCTAAACCTCATGAAGGATATCAAATAGCAAAGTGCACCAGATCATCACATGCCCCTTCATTTCTCAAAGTCAGTGCTTGAGTTGGACTGAAATTGGTTAGGGAACTCATTTTGGGTGCTGGTACTGTTTATATTTAGGTGCAGGAGCTCCACAATACTTTTGAGCTAATATTCTGTAAGAGGAACAGGAGCTTGAGCAGTAGAGAATTTGAGGTGCAGATACTCAGCTCCGGTGAGCTCCTGCCCAAGTCAAGCACTGCTCAAAGTGTCATACTCTGAACTTGAGAAGAGCGCCCTTGACTGTAAACTAGTCCTAGTGTACTGGTGGTCTTACCTTTGCAAAAGGCCAACTGATAGACACACTGTTATCATTGGGCTTCATCCCATGTTCTTTCAACTGCCTTTAATTGCAGCCGAACACACCCAATGCCCTGAAAAAATATTATTAAATGTTTTTTCCCCCGAAGATTATAAATGTTTTTTTCCCCGAAGATTATAGCCTTTAAATTAAGTTAAAGTTAAACAATTGGTTAATCTAATTATTATCCAACTATCAAATCAATCTAAATACAAATTGCCCATCTTCCTCTTTTTTGCAAAGATGAATCCAGTTCATTACATACGCAATGTTGCCATGACGACCACATCAGTAGTGGGGGGGGGGGGGGGGGGGGGGGGTGTCATCCAAATGAATGTCCTGTTCTGTAATTAAAATTAAAGTCGATTGGGACAACGACCAGTTGGCTCTGCTGTCCATCTGTGGCTTGACATTCTGAAGGGGCGTGCGCATATGAGTTTGTGTTCACGCGGGGGCGTGTCCATGTACCCTATAGGAGCATAAATTGCGAGCACACCTTGCCAACATTGTGGACAGAGCAACGCACAAACTGTATTTTTTTACATTTTGTTATTTTTAGCTCGTTGTGCCTTCGTAACCAACTTGACATTTAATTATACAATTATGCGTTGATTACATGTGGCAGTTTGCACTTCGGCAGGTGAAGTCCTACCTGGCGTTTTGAATAGCTGTCTTGTATGACTACAATTTGAAAAGATGTAGGCTACAATTGGTGTAGATGAGAGAATACATTACCTGGCATGCATAGTTGAATATTTTAGGGGAGCAAAACATTTTAAATGGGCTCTTTGAAGTGATTGTAATGTCTGCACTGTACAATTCTTGGGGATTCTATAGATGCCACAAAATAGATCCGTATCTATCACTGCTAGTTTCTTTCTATAGTGACTGTTAATCAGTGATGCTTAATGTAGTGATGTACCTAGAGGATTTTAGTTGCTTATTAAAATGTTGCCTCATACATAATATAACCAAGTACAGTTAAAGTAAAACAAGTTATTATATATATTCTTTCTTTTTTTAACTTTCCGAGGTCTAGACCATATCAGGAAAAATGGTGAAGTTTCTTTTTTGTGTGCAAATTTACCTTTAAAATTATATATTTTCAAAAGAACAGAAGGACAGACTTGACAGGATCGAATGACAAGATAAAACCCTGGGTTGCATTGCACTTCTGTGCTGTACGTTCCATAGGTGCTTGCTCTCAAGTTCACAAGCCTGACCAAACTGCTGGGCCGTACATTGACCCTTGTGTGTAGGACTCCTTTTTTAGTTGAGGGTGTGTCTGCTTCTTTCACTGGGCAAATTTTTTTTATATGGCATATTTAAAATTGCATTTTTAAAATTGCATATCTTAAAGAGAACATAAGGAATGGCTGTTGACAGGATCGGGTCACAGGACAGATCCTGGATTGTGTTGTACTTCTGTACTGTACATACCATAGGTACTTGCTCTTAAATTCACAAGCCTGGGTTGTACAGTTTTCACTAGAAACGAAACGGAAGCAAACAGGACGAAATGAGAAGGGATTACCTGAACTTGTCCAATAAGATGCTGCTTTTCATTTTCCATTGCAAATATTTTTGCCACCTTGTGCCCTAATGAATAAGACCCTGGTCTGGCCAATACCATTCTCTACTTCTTTCCAACCGCCTCTCTGCAACACTCTTGTATCTCTCCTCAGCTGTCACATTCCTTTATGCTATCCATCTAATAATATCCTGCTAACCTTCTCAGCTAAAGTTCAGAGGTCACACTGAGACTTGTTTGGAGGAGCTGTTAGACCAATCATATCCCTCTAACCTTTATTTGACCAATCTGCAGCTGTCACTGAGCCACAGGAAGATGAACGTTTGTTTTGATAGGCCCTTTATCCAAATCAACCTGAATGTTTAACTGTACCTACTTGAAAGACCAAACACTGTGCCTTGCAGCTGGATATTTCACTCCTGCTGATCAACCTTAGTATGGTAACTAAATGATGTCTCGTAATGACTGACTAATTGATCATGCTGCCTGTTCACAGTTCCGGCAAGGCCAATCTTGTTGACCCATTGAAAAATGGTTCGCGGAGTATAGTTATGATTTAACTTTATTGACCTCGGCCAGGTTTCCCAAAAGCATCTTAGGGCTAAGTTAATCATAGAACCATAGGATCCTATGGTTCTATGGTTCTAACATTGAACTTAGCATCTTAAGGCTTTTGGGAAAGCGGGCGCAGAACAAAATGACTTTGACCAAACTGTCACCAAACACTTGTTTTTCGCCCTGTCTTGTTTCTGACCACAGGAGGTTGGTGGCATCTTAGTTGTGGAGAGCGGGCTCGTGGTAATGGCTGGGACAGAAGAGTTGGAATTGTATCAAATACCTGGTTTCACAGTTTTATTCCATTCGTCTCTGTTCCAACCATTATGAGCCGTCCTCCCCTCGGCAGCCTCCACTGTTTCTGACATACTGTACACTGACTCCTTTCTGACGTACTTTGACTATTTTGCTGGGCCATACATTGACCCTTGTGTGCAGGACTCATTTTAGTTGGGGGTTTGTCTGCTTGTGTCACTGGGCAACGTTCCAATATGTTCTATTAGAACAACGATCGTCACACCAACTCCTCAATCACAAAGATTTGATCTTCCACTGTCGGTGGACTTGATTGGTCTATCTAGCTCTCTCTATATCGTTTCACTAGCTGGCTACAAGAGTCTGCAATATGGCGAATAGTCTAATCTAGACATTTCTCAACCGCTTGTGAGTGGTGACAACTTAAGTCTCCAGCATTGACAGTGTTTGACTAATGTGGGCCTATCAGTAGTCTGCTACTGATAGGTAGTTAAACAGTAAAGGGAACGGTGCATACCGTGCATACAGTATGTATTCCACTGAACTTGGAACCCAAGTTATGCTGCAACTGCTGCAACTGGGCATTTAAAGGGGAATTACACTCCATGTTGCTGAACTGTTTTCATACATAAGTGGTCTTCTGTTGAAGTCCGTGTTACACTGACCAGCCTTGTCCCTTCCCTGCTTCTACAATTTGTGTCCTCAACCCGCACTTGTCTGTTCTATGGGTCAGCACGCAGCACAAACCCAACCATATTGGGCAAAAACAAAGGCTCTGGGCTGCAAATGTCAAGTGTTGTTATCAGTCAAGGTTGGCAGGCCTTGTAGAGCTGTCAGTATAGGGCTGCTGCCACCTGCTGGTATGGTCATATGGATACATGGGGATTAATCATAAAACTATCTGATTTCGCTACTGCTTTATATACTGACAAATATACAATTTAAAGGGTACGGAAATTGAAATAAATTGAGAAATATAAACCTGTTTCACTGAAGTCAGACCTTGTTTCGGTTAAACAAGAAATATCTCAGGTGCACAGGTTTACTGTACACATATTCAACACCTCCCTAAAGATTGTATGTAATACCACTGACCAGCTCTCTACCCCTGCCACTGTTCCATAGGTCTACATGTTCAAATATCACTCCACCCACGGTGTTTGGAAGCACAGGGAAGTGAGGAAAGAGAATGACAAGCTGATCATTGGCAACCTCCACATCCCAGTTTTCCATGAGTAAGCGTTGTTCCTTTTCTTTACCTCTGTAATTCTAACACTAGTTTTATGGTATAATCCTAACTTCTATCTCTTTGCCATCTTCAGGAGGGACCCTTCCCAGATCAAGTGGGGCGAGGCTGGAGCTGACTATGTTGTGGAATCTACCGGTGTGTTCACCTCCATCGACAAGGCCTCTGTAAGTAGCTCTTCGCTAGCAGTAGGTCATATTGACAATGGTCTATACTTGAATTTGGTGGATATATATATATATATATAAGACTTCATGGCTATAAGGTTGTGGTTGAGCAGCAAGTGAGCACAATGCTGTATGTATTTTTATGCTGTAAATTGTTTACATTGATACCTTAATTTTTGCCTACAGACTGACGTTTTTCCATATCATCAGCTGTATGCGACTGAACAAAGCAAGGCAGCCTCGATGCTGTGTATTTGTTGTTACACAAACATACCCATTGACCTCTCACCCCACCCATCACCCCCACAGGCTCACCTGCAGGGAGGTGCCAAGAGAGTCATCATCTCCGCCCCCAGCGCCGATGCCCCCATGTTCGTGATGGGTGTCAACCACCATCATTACGATAACTGCCTGAAGGTTGTCAGGTAAGCCCCTCTCCCCTCCACCCATGACATTATTTTAAAGGAGCAGTGTGACATGTACAAACATTCCTGCCACAGGGTGACATGTCACATGTACAATCAATTGCTGAAACAGACGCACACAGTCACTCAGTTCCAGCAGGACAAAAATCATCCCTCAGTCTTACTGAGAATGCGAGTGTGAAACATGGCCTAAAAACATCCTACAATTGCTCACACACTTAAATTAATCTTTGGGACAATATCACTAAACAAGGTCCTGTGTTTGACAGATTTTGGAGCAGAACTGTTTTCAACAATGGTTTTGTAAAGAAAAATGTACTCTCATTCTATGCATTGTTTATTTTACATTGCTTTCCATAAGCCTTATATTCAAATTCTATGGCAGCTGCATAACTCCTCGAGGTAAGAAAACAATTCAGATTGGGTAACAGGGGAAACTATTTTACTTCGGAAAGGCAGGATTTAATGTGGGTCAAAGGTGGGTGGAGGCGTGATTTCGTGCTGCTGACGATACAGTTGAAATGATGTAGGGTTTTTCCTAGTGGGAGGATATAGATTATGTTGATAATGATGTCATGTCCTCACAGCAACGCCTCCTGCAAAACTAACTGCCTGGCTCCCATCGCCAAGGTTATCAATGACAACTTTGGCATTGTTGAGGGTCTCATGGTAAGAACAGATGATAATTGTGTTAAAAAGCACAATTATCACACGGACTGGGATGTAGTGATAAAAGTGGGTCAGCACTGATGCTAACATTGACATCTCGATTAATGTACATGCTAACAACGCTCATGTTTCTGCTCTGCACAAGTCCTGAGTCGTGTTAATCAGAGCACACAACAGAAAAAGAAAATGTGGTTCCTTTCAGATAGTAACTTCCTGTTTTCTTCCTTTTGGTGCCTAATAAACAAAACCCTGCTTAGACTAGCATCCATATCACTTGTTTCCTCCCCCAGAGCACAGTTCACTCCTTCACAGCCACTCAGAAGACTGTTGACGGGCCCTCCGGTAAGCTGTGGAGAGATGGACGTGGTGCCAGCCAGAACATTATCCCTGCCTCCACCGGCGCTGCTAAGGCGGTGAGCAAAGTTATTCCTGAGCTGAATGGGTATGAACCAATCCAGGACCATTGGTTTCGTAATGGAGGTTTTATGACCATAGTGAGAATGGATGGGATTTTTATAGTCCTTTTCACTAAGGGCGTGTCTCAATATTCGAAAGCATGAACATTTTTAACTGAACCTTTTGACCCACGGCAAGTTGACCGGCATGGCCTTCCGTGTTCCCACACCCCAACGTGTCCGTGGTTGACCTGACTGTCCGTCTTTAGAAGGCTGTAAGTCTTGTCACCTCTCCACACTTTTTGGGGTATTTTATTGAAATACAAGATGTTCTACACAAGTAGCGCTACTCTTTGATCCCAGGCTGTGTCACAGCCGGCCGTGACCGGGAGACCCACGAGGGTCCAGCGTCGCACAATTGGCCCAGCGTCGTCCGGGTTAGGGGAGGGTTTTGCCGGCCGGGATGTCCTTATCCCATCTCGCTCTAGCAACTCCTTGTGGCGGGCCGGGTGCCTGCAAGCTGACTTCAGTCGCCAGATGGATGGTGTTTCCTCTGACACATTGATGTGTCAGGCTTCCGAGTTAAGCGAGCAGTGTGTCAAGAAACTGTGCGGCTTGGCAGGGTCGTGTTTCGGGGGATGAATGGCTCTTGATCTCCGCCTCTCCCGAGTCCGTAGGGGAGTTGCAGCGATGGGACAAGACTGTAACTACCAATTTGATATCACGAAAAAGGGGTAAAAAAAACAGGAATTCAGAGTAGCTCTACTTAATTCCCCTTGACCACCCTCCCAACCCAACTACAAACTACCCTTGTTTTTGCACCTTTCCTTAAGTTACTGTAAACGTAACACACAACAGGCACTTAATACATAGTCATTTGTTTCCATTTAGGTACATTCTTGTTCTACATGTAATGTTTTCTCCTGTCTGCCTCAGGCCCCTTATGAAGAGATCAAGAGAGTCATCAAGGAGGCCTCCAAAGGACCCATGAAAGGAATTCTGGGATACACAGAGGACCAGGTAAATATTTTCCCATTCCAAGACTCTGCTTCAGTACTATCAAATGCATCATACCTTCCATACTTATAGAAATCACTGATCGAACATGATTTGATAGGTGTAAGCAAGGGTCTGTGTTGCAGTCCCTAATCATGTCAGTGAGTACCACAATGAAGGAAATAAGGAAGGATGCATTTTAAGACTACTTGAACAGGGCCCAAGCTTTCCCTGCTCTTATGCGCTGAACCTAAAGGTCATATGAACTAAAACATTTCTGTTTTTCACATAATGAGCCTGTTGACTTCAACGGTGACAAACGTTCCTCAATCTCCGACGCCGGCGCAGGCATTGCACTCAATGACCACTTTGTCAAACTGGTCTCATGGTATGTATCCAGACCTAAACAAACACACACACACACAATATATGTAGTAATTTTGAGTGTATATATACATTATAAAGATTCCTTCCTCTCGCTCCCTCTCCCATAGGTACGACAATGAGTATGGCGATAGCAACCGTGTTATTGACCTTTACTCCTTTACTCATTGAGTGCCATGTGCATAGGTCAAGGAGTAAAGTCTCCACAGCACACCACCAACATCCCATGACATCTTCCTTCTCCTGAACGGACATCCCACCAGTCCACCGCCAGAGAAAGAACCGGTAGCAAAGTACATGGCAACACGTTTAAAATAAGTGACATTTCTGTTCAGAAGATGGAGTCTTGTTTTTGCCTGCAAAATATTTCTGTCCTTAATTCACTCGGTCACACAATAAAAGTATTCTGTTTGTGAAGTGTTTGTCGTCTTCTGTTGTTGAAGTGTTCTCATGGTACATTCTAGCAGACTTGTCATGGTACATTTCATTAAAGCTGCACAGAGGCTGTGAAACAAAGCATTTGGACCATGAATGGCATGCCAAAATCTGCCAGTCATTTACTCCAGTCTGACAACAGGAACCTTCTTCCACCTATAGTAAACTCATTTAATTATCATGACAAGATAATGGTTCAACTATTTAGTTTCAAGAGCTAGCAGTGGAGGCTCCTCAGAGGAGGAAGGGGAGGACCATCCTCATTGAATTTCCCCAAAATTAAAATGGTAAAACATTTAAAGTGAACCTTTTTAGATCAAGCTATACTAAATATTGTCACATGTCACCAAATAGATTTAAAACACACTATTTTGCAAAGGTATACAGTAGCCTCAACAGCACTCTGTAGGGTATCACCATGGTGTTGAATGCTCTGGATTTTAAAACCTCTAATATAATCTTTAAGATCAAATGGATTACAAAACTATTAAAGAAGTAAGGATTGCATTTGGAATATAATCCCTCATTTAATATTCCAACAGATTGGTGGTCTAGAATTCTTATTCAAATGCAACTTCGATGTGGGTAAAATCCCTATTAATAAGCTGCAAACTTTCCTAAACAAGTACTTCTAACTTGGAACCTCATGTACAAACACAATTTCCCCCCTCATAGGTATACAATCTGGAATAATAAAGACATAAAATACAAAAACATGTCTTTATTTTTCCCAGAACTGGTTTGAAAACAACATTATCTGGGTTAAACAATTATTGAATAATGATGGACAACTATATGATTATCCAGAATTTATGAGAACACACAATGTTACATTCACTCCTGGGGAGTATCAAATAGTTCTTAGAGCTGTCCCAAAGATGTTCTTCTTCTTTTAGGAGAATATAACAGTACTCCAAGTAAAACTGTTGAGGATTTTGTAGCCTCAATACAACTAGAAGGAATTTACATTTTAAACTATAAACATAACATTTATATAAGGAAACTATGTCAATATGTTACTATTCCCTCTGCTAAAATGTACTGGAATGTAGTCCTAGGACAAGTGAACTGGAACAAAGTCTCGTTGTCTGGTAAATATTGTATATATAATAAGGTGAAAGAAGTCTCATACAAACTCGTTCATAGAATCTACCCTGTAAAGACCTTTATAATACACAGATTTAAAATAGCTATTGATAACAAATGTGTATTTTGTGGTTGTGACCCAGAAACTCTTGACCATTTATTTTGGGACTATTCTTATATCAGAAGATTTTATTTTAAAAGAAACGACTATTAATGTTAATCTGAGAGACTCTGATATGTTTATTTTGGGACTATTGTTATATCAGAATATTTTGGAGTGAGTTAGAAGATTTTATTTTAAAAGAAACAACTATTGATGTTCATTTTGATCCAAATGATATGGACCCTGATTTAACTTTCGTTGTTAGTTTGTTTATCTTTCATGGAAGATTCTTTATCCATCAAATGAAGTGGGCAGAGAACAAACCCCTCTTCACATTGTTGAAGATAGAATTTAAATATTATTTTGAAATGATCATTAAATGTAAAAACAAAATAGAAATACGCACCATTAAAGTTTTTGACAGATTGAAAATGTATCTCGATTTGTAATACCCCTGTCTGTCAGGTTTATTTACTCTTGTTTGTATATTTCTGTTTTTGAATGAGTCATCCGATATGCTGTAATAGAAATAAGGCCATTCTCGTGAAACGGTACTGACCGTCACTGACAGTTGCTGAGTCATTTTAACTGTCATCCAGAATCTCTTGTTCTTGAGATATCCCGTTTACACATGGGTGTAACTGTTTTTGTGAAGCAACCCTTCTGCTTAGTGCAACCATTCCCAGGGCAACAAGAAATGCACAGTGGTGTATTAACTTCTAAAGAAGAAGAATTAACTTGTTTTTGGTTCCTTGGAAGAGGAAAAACAGGTGACGTGAGCCAGACAACTCAAGAAGAGATCAGTGCATTCAAATCACAGACACATCACTGCTCTTTAAAAAACAGGACAGGAACAAGACAACAAGAAAAGAGATTATATGTTGTTCATGTAAGTATTTTAACTTTATTATACTTTATTCATGACTGTTGTTGTAAATGTACTATTGTTTTTTCCAAGACAGGGACAACTGGGGCACTTGGTTGAAGAAAATAGTTGTTCTATTTAAATCTACTTTTTGAATTGTATGTTTTAATGGCTTTGTTACTGGTTTCGGGGTAGTCCCTTATAGCTGATAGATAATAGTTCATCACTGATAATATTTCTGATCTCTCCCACTAGTATCCGATCTCTGCATCTGTGATATAGTTTATAAATATGGACAGTGATCAAGATGAAATCACCCAGGGTAAGTATGAGCTGAAATAGCTACTTCTTACCCCTTTTTCTCCCAATTGGTAGTTACAGTCTTGTCCCCATCGCTTCAACTCCCGTACGGACTCAAGGGAGGCGAAGGACGAGAGCCACGCGTCCTCCCGAAACACGACCCTGCCACTCTGCACTGCTTCTTGGCACACTGCTCGCTTTACCCAGAAGCCAGCTGCGTCAATGTGTCAGAGGAAACACCGTACAACTGGCAACCGAAGTCAGCGTGCAGGTGCCCGGCCCGCCATAAAGAGTCACTAGAGCGCAATTGGACGACGACAACTCAGCCAGTCCAAACCCTCCCCTAACCCGGACAACGCTGGGCCAATTGTGCGCTGCCTCATGGGCCTCCCAGTCACGGACGGCTGTGATGCAGCCTGGGATCAAACCCGGGTCAGTAGTGACCGCAGCCTTAGACCGCTGCGCCACTTGGGAGGCCATGAAATACCTACTTTTATTTACCTTTGGACAATTTGAGAGGGCACATTAGCCTTATAAAGGCACTACAAAATAATTTAAGTGAGGTGCAGTTTTGTGGCAATCCCAAACCAATATTTAAGGCTATAATATATACATATTTGCATTTCTTCAAAATATATATTTGTTGTAACTTGTTGTAACTTGTTAAAACGGTCCTCGCAATCTCTTATTTACCATTTGGTGAAGTCTTAAATATTAGGCTACATAAAATGGGTGAAAGTGTATTTGGAAGTGAGAGCAAGTACTTTTTCTTCATCTTGCTGCCAAAGTTACCGATTGTGGCTTTAAATTTGAAAGCTAAATGGGTTTCCCTGCCCCATCTCTCGCTCTACTTTTCTATCTTCCTCTGTCTCATAGAGGAGGATTATCATGTTGGGAAAACCTATTCCAGTCCGACTACAGTTGTTCCTACCAGTGCCACATTCACAAGTCAGTGTAAAGACAAAACCGTGGCATGTTGAGGAGAAAGATGTTGAGGAAAAAACACTTTCCTCCATTCCAGCTCTCTAACTGTCTCTGTCTACTTTACTAACACAGGTAGGTCAGATTGACATTGTCACTGTGGAAGATGAGTTCACCTTTAATTAATATACATACCTTTAACTACGACTTAAAGGGATAGCTTTCTGGGTTTTTACTGCAATCTTAATTGGTTTGTGTTCTAACTTATTTAAAATACAGACGACTTGTTTAAAATACAGGCTCTACAGAAAGCCCTATGAAGTAAACTATGTATGGCTTGGGAGTAAAAACACATACTAAAAATCTTTGGGAAAAGTTCTGTTCCATAAACGTAGATGAACACAGGTCTCCTGGAGGGATATTGTGGCAACAGAAGTCTGATTTAAGTATCGACAAGGTATTTTGGGATGTTTTTAGAGAAGCGTGACAAACGCATTCTATGCATTGTTTACTTCACAGGGCTTTCTGTAGAAAACGATCTCTTTAAGTTGTTTCTGTCCTTTCACTCGCTCAGGACAGGACCATGGTAACATAGCTACTATTGAGAAGAGACCAACTACATCTTGGATTTATGCCCTTCCCTATGCTACCAGAATGCAGAATACAACCCCTAAGATACCAACATCCATAAATTCAAGTCTGTTAGCCCTTCTCTCCACTGATCCAATTGACAACATTCAACTTTTTTTTGAGTATGTTCTCTATTGTTTTATGTATGTGTCAAAGGTTGTCAAAAAAAATCTAATGTATTTTACCATATTTCAGCCCTCCTCGATCAAACAACAGGAAATTGTCTAATGGAGCATGTGTAGCATACATTTCAACTAGGTGTAGGCCTACTTTTGCACATAGCACAGTCCAAAAGTTTCAGTAAGCCAGTAGCCCATAGCTTCTAGACAATATGAGCAGGGAACCTTACAGGCAACGTCAATATGGGCTCTCTCTGACGTCCACAAGGGATGCTGAGGGTGCCGTAAAACTCCTAAATCGTGAGCCATCATTGATTGAAATAATGGTGACAAAGTTAGACTTACAGACAATAATGCCATTGATATTACTCACGTGTAGGGTAAAATAAACACACAATGTGATATTAATGAAACGTGTCGAGAATTTACTCAAGCCAAGCAGTAGGTGATTGCGCGTTTACTCTCGTCATGGCGGTAGTTAAAACCCGCAGTAGCTTGTTTATTTCTGCCTGGCCATAGTCTTGACTGTACTGTTACTTCGGCAGACATCCATCCCTACGCCAAAGTTAGTAGTTGCGCTGCGGCCAGCCAGGTAGCCTTCACCGCTTGATTGCTGCGGCTTTTTCAGTCACTAACGGGTGTAATTTTAAGACGTGGAATATTCTACTTGTTCAATAGCCTATAAATTATTTTATTTTGCTCCGTTATCTTATTCTGTCTTGGTAGGACGCATAGGCTAAGTCTTCACAGGGCAAGGCTATTAGGGATAGAGCAAGTAAGGCTATTATTTGCATCAGGAGTTAGCTTTCAAGCTAAATTAAGAAGTCTGTTTTCATGCCGGATTTTGAACATTTCAGGTTTTCATACTCAAGCATGAATCCGTTATTGGGAGAGAACGCGTATCTGGTTCAGCAACAGCAGCATAACCAGATGGGCAGCAATTTGGATTCTTCCATGACAGGCCTAGACTCATACGGTGCACCTGACTCAGGCTTCATCTTGGGTGAGCACACTGGCTTTGGACAAGATGGGCTATCTGGCCTGGAATTTAGTGCGCTGCCACCTTCGGGACTCGCGTATCTGCACCTGAACAACATGCACCGTGCGCCGCCGCCCCCCGCAGCGATGGCCCTGCGTAACGACTTGGGCTCCAACATCAGTGTTCTCAAGACCTTGAATTTGCGCTTCCGTTGCTTTTTGGCTAAAGTTCATGAGCTGGAGCGTCGGAATAAAGCTTTAGAGAAACAGCTTCAGCAGGCTTTGGAAAATAACGAGGACAATTCAGGAGAAGGACACAGGAAAAAGCCATTGACTAAGGAAATGGGAGTCCAGACGGGTTTCGTAGGGCCCATCGCAGTTAGGCCTGGACATATCCCCCTCCAGAACGTCAATAATTCTGCATACCTGCCCGGAGGGCTTCTCTCTCCATCACTCAACAGACCTACAACTCCCGTCTTTGAGTCCAACAGCAAATCACTATTTAGGAACTCGACTCTGACGGACTCGAATTGCAACCTCAATTCCAACCAACTCACTCCACATATTTCCATCAGTCCTTTATTAACCCCTACTGATCCTTTCGAGACTATATCCAACATTAACGAGAAATATGTCCGTTTTGGGACTGGTATGTCTACTAACCCGCCTCCCCGGTTCCTTCCCGGCACCGTTTGGTCCTACAACCACGACCGCAGGTTTGGCGCGGGGAGGGAGTCGCGCGTTACAGACATGGGTGTGCCTTGTGCCCAAACGGACGGAGTAGGTGTACAAATCGACACCATCACCCCTGAGATACGGGCCCTGTACAACGTGTTGGGCAAGGTGAAACGAGAGAGGGATGAGTATAAACGCAGGTATGGATGAAGCGGTCTAACCATTATAGTTAAAGGCCTGGGGCTTTAAGCCTATGTTATTGTCAACTGTAGGCCTGATGTGTGATGTCATTTATTGTCTCTATATCCCACCATTATTAGGGCAACACCCCTACCCCAGGATTGACCAACCCTCCTCCTGGAGAGTGAAGGGGTGTGCAGGCTTTCCCCCCCAGCCCTGCTCTAATTACACACCCGATTCTACTAATCAGTGATCCTTTTTATAGTTACAAATACCATAACACCTGTGTCCTTCTGCCAAAGTCTTGTCAGAATAGGATTCTAAAAGTTGTCTTGTCATAGAAAACAATCAAAAACGTTGAGTTAGACATATTGTCTATTGAGGTTTGTATCAACTTACAGTGGGTTCTCCTGTTACAAATGTGGGGTGGAATGTATCTGAACTAACAGTAGCCTGATATGAGCCTAATCAACTGTAGTGTGTTTTTGCTTTCTTCATACCAAATTACACCCCCGGAACACAAGAAAATAACATTACATCATCATGCAAGGTCTACATGATTTGCGTACGCATCTTGAAATATAAGGCAGCGCTATATTACAGGGTTTATGGTTGTCCAGCTTATGATCATGCTGCCAAAATACTACTATCTTACAACTGAGTTGAAATGAGGCATCTGTTCTGTTGTTGTTTTTGTCATCATCATCATCATCATCATCCTCCATATGATGGCTTCCGGTTACTCTGGAAATCTTGAAGTGTTTCAGCCACTCTACTTTTTGTCTTCAAAATGCCCCTGTACTTCCCAAATTATATGCCGTTACAAGGCTTCGCTATAGGCTGGTTGGGGATCATAGTTCAAACATGGTTAATCACAGCGTTTAAAAGAACAGCACTGGCCAATCTCTTATCCAATAGGAGGATTATCTAGAGAGGGCTGAATTGGCTGGGGAGAACTCAACAGTAAACTGGGTTCTCTCTCTCTCACATGGCCTCTATCTCTCTCTCGCGCTCCCTCTCCCGCCCATCTGCGTTTCGTCTCACCACCTGCAATGCAGCACTGTACTGAAACCTGTGACCACTAGTGGTGCCGCTAGCGGCTGTTCACATTATTCTCTCTTTTTCTCGCTCCCACTTTCTCTTCCTCTCACACTCTATCACTCCCTCTCTCTCTTTTTTTCACTTGAACCCTCTCCCACTCTATTTCTCTCTTACACTCACTAACTCCCTGTTCCTCTCTCTTTCGCTCTCTCGCTCTCACCCCTCGCATACGAGCACTCGCCTTCTGCAGCATCTGCGAGAAGACGCTGACATCACTAAATGACACCAGTAACCTTTGCTAATGGCAACAAGGCAACGTTAACTCTCTGTTTAACAGCCTCAAGCCTTGCCAGCCGAAACACCTTCCTGTAGTTCTCTTTCATTGAGAAGATCAAATTGTTCAACATGGGAACATTTCCAATCATCTGCCTTAGATTACATGAAAAACAACTGTCTCATAACAATACTGTCAGTATCTCCCTAGGAGAGGTGGGTGTGGAGTCAGGCGCAGGAGAGCAAGAATTTTGAGAAGGGCGTTTTATTTACTGGTCCACCAACAAAACAGGTACAGGACCACAAAAGCAGCCACTAGAAAACAGGAATGCAGTCTAGTCGAAAACGGAGGAACACACTCCTCTACTAAACTAACGTGCGGGAAAAACAGTCCCGTGAAAATAAACCAGCTTAACTGGGAAAACCGCAAGCCAACGACAGTAACACAAACAATCCCGCACAAAACCTAGCGGGTAGAGCGAGATTAAATACCCCACTGATTAGCCTAAACTAGACACAGGTGAACACAAGACAGACAAAACCAAACGAAAAAGAAAAGAGATCGGTGGCAGCTAGTAGGCCGGCGACGAAGACCGCCGAGCGCCACCCGAACAGGGAGAGGAGCCACCTTCGGTGGAAGTCGTGACAAATACAATAACATACAATTAATGTTTGTGTAATAAGTCTCCAGGGGGCTGTGGGAAGCTAGAATAGAATGTAACCTCATTTTCCATTCAATTTATACAGTGTATACCTAAGGCAAAACCAAAAGTAGGGTTCAAGTTATCTTTATTGTCCCAATTGGGAAATTTGTTGTGCAGTCAGGGTTCAACAATAAAAAACAACATTAAAAACAGTGACAACCATATACAGTTGAAGTCGGAAGTTTACATACACTTAGGTTGGAGTCATTAAAACTCGTTTTTCAACCACTCCACACATTTCTTGTAAACAAACTATAGTTTTGACAAGTCGGTTAGGACATCTACTTCGTGCATGACACAAGTAATTTTTCCCAAAATTGTTTACAGACAGATTATTTCACTTATAATTGACTGTATCACAATTCCAGTGGGGCAGAAATGTACTTACACTGAGTTGACTGTGCCTTTTAAACATCTGGGAAAATACCAGAAAATGATGTCATGGCTTTAGAAGCTTCTGATAGGCTAATTGACAACATTTGAGTCAATTGGAGGTGTACCTGTGGATGTATTTTAAGGCCTACCTTCAAACTCAGTGCCTCTTTGCTTGACATCATGGGAAAATCCAAAGAAATCAGCCAAGACCTCAGAAAAAAAATTGTAGACCTCCACAAGTCTGGTTCATCCTTGGGAGCAATTTCCAAATGACCGAAGGTACCACGTTTATCTGTACAAACAATAGTACGCAAGTATAAACACCATGGGACCACGCAGCCGTCATACCGCTCAGGAAGGAGACGCGTTCTGTCTCCTAGAGATGAACGTACTTTGGTGCGAAAAGTGCAAATCAATCCCAGAACAACAGCAAAGGACCTTGTGAAGATGCTGGAGGAAACAGGTACAAAAGCATCTATATCCACAGTAAAAACGAGTCCTATATCGACATAACCGGAATGGCCTTTCAGCAAGGAAGAAGCCACTGCTCCAAAACCGCCATAAAAAAAGCCACACTACAGTTTGCAACTGCACTTGGGGACAAAGATCGTACTTTTTGGAGAAATGTCCTCTGGTCTGATGAATCAAAAAATAGAACTGTTTGGCCATAATGACCATCATTATGTTTGGAGGAAAAAGGGGGACGCTTGCAAGACAAAGAACACCATCCCAACCGTGAAGTATGGGAGTGGCAGCATCATGTTGTGGGGGTGCTTTGCTGCAGGAGGGACTGGTGCACTTCACAAAATAGATGGCATCATGAGGCAGGATAATTATGTGGATATATTGAAGCAACATCTCAAGACCTCAGTCAGGAAGTTAAAGCTTGGTCACAAATTGGTCTTCCAAATGGGCAATGACCCCAAGCATACTTCCAAAGTTGTGGAACAATGGCTTAAGGACAACAAAGTCAAGGTATTGGAGTGGCCATCACAAAGCCCTGACCTCAATCCTATAGAAAATGTGTGGGCAGAACTGCAAAAGCATGTGCGAGCAAGGCGGCCTACAAACCTGACTCAGTTACACCAGCTCTGTCAGGAGGAATGGGCCAAAATTCACCCAACTTATTGTGGGAAGCTTGTGGAAGGCTACCTGAAATGTTTGAGCCAAGTTAAACAATTTAAAGGCAATGCGATCAAATACTAATTGAGTGTATGTAAACTTCTGACCCACTGGGAATGTGATGAAAGAAATAAAAGCTGAAATAAATAATTCTCTCTACTATTATTTTGACATTTCACATTCTTAAAATAAAGTGGTGATCCTAACTGACAGGGAATTTTTACTAGGATTAAGTTCATTGTGTAAAAATGCAGCAATAAATATACATTATTTAATTTGATGTGCAGATTCAGGAAGTTTATGGCCTGTGGGATAAAAGAGTAGTTGGTCTGGGTGGATGGGTGGGCATATAATGCGATCGTCTATCCAAAGGTTAACATATATAATTTTTCAAATTCGTAACATATAGTACATATTGTAATTCGTCACATATTATACGAAATGAGTGATTGACATCCACAATGTAATACATGCCATACGAAACATAACATATCTGTCAGGGTTGTGTGCAGAGATGTAGCGGAGTCCCTCTGGCATTCATTTCTGTTCTGTCTGTGATTGTTTGTTTCGTTAGTGGTTGTTGTTAGTGCTTGTGTGTTTGTTATATTCCCACGCCTTGAGTCCATGATGGCTCTTACGATATACGCCGGGACCCCCTCGATGTCAAGATGGGGGCGGAGGAACCTCCCGCACCTCAGACTGCTGGAGCGGATCAGCCACCACCGGCCTGAGGAGAGACACATGGAACGAGGGGTTAATGTGATAATCAGGGGGGAGTTGTAACCTATAACAAACCTCGTTCAGTCTCCTCAGGACTTTGAATGGCCCCACAAACCGCGGACCCAGCTTCCGGCAGGGCAGGTGAAGGGGCAGGTTTCGGGTCGAGAGCCAGACCTCACTGCGGTGGCGGTCGGCACTCGCCTTTTGCCTCCTGATGGCCCGTTGTAGCCGCACATGGGTAGCGCTCCATGTCTCCTCTGAGTGCCAAAACCATTCATCCACCGCAGGAGCCTCAATCTGGCTCTGATGCCATGGTGCCAGGACCGGCTGATAACCCAGCACACACTGAAAAGGTGATAGGTTAGTAGAGGAGTGGCGGAGGGAGTTTTGGGCCATCTCCGCCCAGGGGATGTAAACCGCCCACTCCCCCGGCCGGTCCTGGCAATAAGACCTCAGAAACCTACCCACATCCTGGTTGACTCCACCTGCCCGTTTTTCTCGGCGTGGAAACCTGAGGTAATGCTGACCGAGAGCCCCAGGCGTTCCATAAACGCCCTCCAGACTCTAGACGTAAATTGGGGACCCCGATCAGAAACTATATCCTCAGGCACCCCATCCTCAGGCACTTCCCTCTGGGCAGATGTCTAGGTGCCTTGCACTGTGCGCATACCGAACAGGAGGAAACATAAACCCTCACGTCCTTAGCTAAAGTGGGCCACCAGTACTTCCCAGCAAGGCAGCGCACCGTCCGACCGATACCAGGATGACCAGAGGAGGGTGACGTATGAGCCCAACAGATCAAACGATCGCGGACATCAAACGGAACGTACAGACGCCCAGCTGGACAGTCAGGTGGAGTGGGTTCTGCACGTGACGCCCGTTCGATGTCCGCGTCCACCTCCCACACCACCGGTGCCAGCAGGTGAGAGGCTGGAATTATGGGAGTGGGATCTGTGGACCGCTCCTCTGTATCATACAGCCGGGACAGTGCGTCTGCCTTAACGTTCTGGGAACCTGGTTTGTAGGAAAGGGTGAAATCAAAACGGGTGAAAAACATGGCCCACCTTGCCTGGTGAGGGTTCATTCTCCTCGCCGCCTCGATGTACTCCAGATTGCGGTGGTCAGTCTAAATGAGAAAAGGGTGTCTAACCCCCTCAAGCCAATGTCTCCACGCTTTCATAGCCATGACAACAGCCAGCAACTCCCGGTCCCCCACATCATAGTTTCACTCCGCCGGGCTGAGCTTCTTCGAAAAGAATGCACAGGGGCGGAGCTTTAGTGGCGTACCCGAGCGCTGAGACAGCACAGCCCCTATCCCTGCCTCGGACGCGTCCACCTCAACTATGAATGCTAAGGAAGGATCAGGATGAGCCAGCACGGGAGCCGAGGTAAACAGAGCCTTCAGGTGACCAAAAGCCCTGTCCGCCCCAGCTGTCCACTGCAGTCGCACCGGTCCCCCCCTTCAGCAGTGATGTAATGGGAGCCGCTACCTGACCAAAACCCCGGATAAATCTCCGGTAGTAGTTGGCAAACCCTAAAAACCGCTGCACCTCCTTTGCCGTGGTTGGAGTCGGCCAATTACGCACGGCTGAAATGCGGTCATTCTCCATCTCTACCCCTGACGGTACCCTAGGAAGGAGATGGACTAGAATGAATGTCATCTATATACACCACTACACCCTGCCCGTGCAGGTCCCTGAAAATCTCATCTACAAAGGATTGGAAGACTGATGGATCATTCATTAACCCGTACGGCATGACGAGGTACTCATAATGCCCAGAAGTGGTGCTAAATGGTGCTAAATGCTGTCTTCCACTCATCTCCCCCCTTGATACGCACCAAGAGCTCCTGAGGTCCAATTTTGTGAAGAAGTGCGCCCCGTGTAATGACTCGGTCATACTGGCTATGAGTGGTAGCGGGTAACTGTATTTTACCGTGATCTTATTTAAACCTCGATAATCAATACAAGGGCGCAAACCTCCATCCTTCTTCACAAAAAAGAAACTCGAGGAAACAGGTGAGATGGAAGGCCGAATGTATCCCTGTCCCAGAGATTCGGTGACATATGTCTCCGTAGCCACCGTCTCCTCCTGTGACAGAGGATACACGTGACTCCTGGGAAGTGCAGCGTCTACCAAGAGATCTATCGCACAATCCCCCGGTCGATGGGGTGGTAATTGAGTCGCCTTCTTTTTACAGAAGACGAGTGCCAAATCGGCATATTCTGGGGCAATGTGCATGGTGGAAACCTGGTTTGGCCTTTCCACCGTAGTGGCACATAAGGAAACACCTACACACCTCCCTGAACACTGACAGGACCATCCCTTGAGAGCCCTCTGTTGCCACGAAATAATCGGATCATGAGAGGCCAACCAGGGAAGACCCAACACAACAGGAAACGCAGGAGAGTCGATCAGGAAGAGACTAATTCTCTCCTCGTGATCCCCCCGCGTTCTCATAGCGATGGGCGCTGTGACCTCCCCAACCAGCCCCGACACCAAAGGACGACTATCTAAGGCATGTACAGGGAAGGGAACATCAACAGGAACAATAGGGATCCCTAATCTATGTGCCAAAGAGCGGTCAATAAAGTTCCCAGGTGCGCCTGAATCTACTAGCGCCTTATGCTGGGGATGCGGGGAAAACTCAGGAAATTCTGTGGGTAACCACACGTGTGCAACAGAGGGCTCTGGGTGAGTTGTGTGCCTACTCACCTGGGATGACCCACCAGTGCTCTGCCTGCTACCTCGACTTCCAGGAGAAACACCCCAGCACCGACCAGCAGTGTGCCCTCTGCGGCCACAGTTGGTGCGGGGAATGGTCCCTCCTCCGGTCTCCCTCCTAGCAGCCCCTCCTAACTCCATAGGTGTTGGATCCAAGGTGCTGGGTAATGGAACGGGCGGACCCCGATCTAGACGTCCGCGGGAGGCTAACAGGTTATCCAGCCGGATAGATAAATCCACCAGCTGGTCCAGGTTGAGAGTGGTGTCCCTGCAGGCTAGCTCCCTACGAACATCCTCTCGTAAACTACACCTGTAGTGATCGATCAGGGCCCGCTCATTCCATCCCGCACCAGCTGCCAGAGTTCGGAAGTTCAGTGCGAATTCTTGAGTGCTCCTCATCCCCTGTCTCAGATGGAACAATCGCTCTCCCGCCGCTCTCCCTTCAGGTGGATGATCAAAGACTGCCCGGAAGCGGCGAGAAAAGTCCTCATAGTCATCCAGAGTTAGGCCTTCCCTTCCCCAGATGGCGTTGGCCCACTCCAGAGCTTTACCAGTCAGGCAGGAGATGAGGGCGCCCACCCTCTCACGTCCCGAAGGGGACGGATGAACAGCCGCCAGGTAGAGCTCCAGCTGTAGTAGGAACCCCTGGCACCCGGCTGCTGTTCCGTCATACGCTCCTGGGAGCGAGAGCCGAATCCCACTGGGTCCTGACGATGGAGGGGTGGACATCGGTGTAGGTTGAGGTGCGCGCGAAGGTGATGAGGTATGATTGACCGGGAGACCTCCTCTCTCCCATCTGTCCATTGTTTGCAGCACGCAATCCATGGCTGTCCCTAGACTGTGTAACATGGTCGCGTGCTGTTGGACGCGCTCCTCTACTGGGAGAGAAGGGCTGGCTGCACCTGCTGACTCCATTTGAACAGGTCCGTGATTCTGTCAGGGTTGTGTGCAGAGATGTAGCGGAGTCAAGCGCAGGACACAGGTGTTGAGCAAAACAACGGCGTTTACTCAAAATACAAGCAAAAATTCCTCATAGGGAATATAACAAACACACAAGCACCAACAACAACCACTAACGAAACAAACAATCACGGACAGAACAGAAATGAATGCCAGAGGGTTAAATAGGGAACATGATAGGGGAATTGAAACCAGGTGTGTGTAATACAGACAAAACAAAACGAAACTGAAAAATGGATCGGTGGTGACTAGAAAGCCGGTGACGTCGACCGCCGAACACCACCCGAACAAGGAGAAGGGCCGACTTCGGCGGAAGTCGTGACAATATCATACTAAATGGAGTGTCTCGGATTTACGTAGGGAATAATACAGAATGCTATGAGACCAGGTTGAACTTACAGCATAGGCTACCCAAGTATACTGTTAACAACAGGCTACTGTAGGCCTATACACTGCATCCACACTTGAGCAGACTGATAACAGTGTGTATAGGCAACGTGGACTATGGCACAATGCGCCCTCCTGGGTTGGGCCACTTCATCTTCAGTAAGTGTTGCAGCAGGTTGCTCTATATGCATACTGCGTGGTGTCCTGTTCCGTAACACAGCTGAGTAAGGGAGATTAGGCACACAACGTGGATATACAAACTCCATCAAACTTCAGAATGAACTGGGTGGTTCGAGCCCTGCATGCTGATTGGCTCACAGCTGTGGTATATCAGACCGTATACCATGGGTATGACAAAACATGTATTTTTACTGGTCTAATTATTTTGGTAATACAGGAGGTTGGTGGCAGCTTAATTGGGGAGAATGGGCTCGTGGTAATGACTGGAGCGGAATCAGTGGAAGGGTATTGAATACACCAAACACATGGTTTCCAGGTGTTTGATGCCATTCCATTTGTGCTGTTCCAGCCATTATTATGAGCCATTCTCCCCTCAGTAGCCTCCACTGGTTGGCAACTAGTTTATAATAGCAATAAGGCAACTCTGGGGTTTATGATATATGGCCAATATACCACGGCTAAGGGCTATGTTCAGGCACTCTGCAATGCATCGTGCAGAAGAACAGCCCTTAGCTGTGGTATATTGGCCATATACCACACACCCTCGGGCCTTATTGGTTAATTGAACCACATTAGCACAACACTGTAGCCTATAGGAAATGGTATTTGGCTATCTGCATGGTATCTATCTGTTATTCGTAACTTTTTTACATTTATTTTTTATTTAACAATTATTTAACTAGGCAAGTCAGTTAAGAACAAATTCTTATTTACAATGACGGCCTACCAGGGAACAGTGGGTTAACTGCCTTGTTCAGGGGCAGAACGACATATTTTTACCTTGTCAGCTTGGGGATGCGATTCAGTGTTACTATTATACTATTTGTGAGACATTTTGGCCTTTGACAACGTTATCTGCCCTCAGTCACAGATGGTCGGGAAAATTGAGGTGCTAGAATAGCCTAAATAGAAAATAATGGTGATTGTGGGATTGAACTGCTAAAATTGGGTGTGTAATTGGAAGTTGTGTCCCCAGAAGAGACAGTGATGATAGTGCGATGTTGTAGTGATGACTTGCTCATCCATCTCCATTCTCATCTATATGATCACTGTGTGTGTGTGTGTGTGTGTGTGTGTGTGTGTGTGTGTGTGTGTGTGTGTGTGTGTGTGTGTGTGTGTGTGTGTGTGTGTGTGTGTGTGTGTGTGTGTGTGTGTGTGTGTGTGTGTGTGTGTGTGTGTGTGTGTGTGTGTGTGTGTGTGCGTGCGTGTGTGTGTGTTTCAAAAGATGGGAGGAAGAGTATACATTCAGAGTGGACCTCCAGGAGAAAGTGGCTGAGCTGGAGGAGGTAAGCCCTTAGCTGTGTCAATGATAAAGGGCAATCTGCGATTGCTACATACATGTTTTAATCAATGATATATGGCCATTGATTCTTGAAAAACAAAACATATAGAAATGCCTCGTGAGCTTAATTCAACAGTCAAACCCCCTCAGAACCCAAAATAGAAGTGGGCGACTGCTTTGTTATTGTTTGAACTGCAGGTTACCCCTTTTAATATTTCACATCACACGAACATTATGATTCCACCTCAGATCAGCTGGGTTGATTGGAAAGCAATAGTAGAGAGGTAGAGAGTGTATTGTGTAACTTGAGCTGGAAAGAACTACAAATGATCTATTCAATGCACCACCCATTCTATTTATTATGCATACTTATAATTAGTTATGTTCTGTCATACATGTAAATGCAAATAAGGTGTGTGTGTGTGTGTGTGTGTGTGTGTGTGTGTGTGTGTGTGTGTGTGTGTGCGTGCGTGCGTGCGTGCGTGCGTGCGTGCGTGCGTGCAGGATCTCCAGGAGAGTGAGGTGTGTCAGGATGAGCTGGCCCTCAGGGTGAAACAGCTGAAAGCTGAGTTGGTCCTCTTCAAAGGCCTAATGAGCAACGTGAGTCCCTCATAGCAACGTTGGAATAGCTCACTCAAGTTGTTGAGATTTGTATACCTCAAAAGTAGTCCCATGAGAGATGGCTTAGAATAGGAATTTTGCCCAACTCACTTTTGAGTTATAAAATCGTCGAACATCTCTAATTGGTAACTCATTGGTGCGGTTTACTTCAAAAAGGTATTTTAAAATACAAATAAGATTTGGGAACACATATTTCCTTTGGCGGGGGTCACTCACTCTCCTCTGCTTCTCTCTCTCTATCAGAACCTGTCGGATCTGGACAGTAAGATCCAGGAGAAGGCCATGAAGGTGGACATGGACATCTGTAGACGCATCGACATCACGGCTCGCCTGTGTGATGTGGCCCAGCAGAGGAACTGTGAGGACATGATCCAGATCTTCCAGGTCAGGACTGCTTATAGGCAACTATACACCTAACTCTATGTTAGGTAGCCCCTAGAAACTGATATGAGATCAGTTTAGCATTTACCACCATAATGGGTAAGTGTAGGATTTTCCCAAGGTAAGCTGATTCTAGATCTGTTGGAGCAATCGTCGATTGGTATAATTACAGCATGACCGATTCTGTGGAAGCAAGTCCACTCATATCTTCTAGGGCAACTCATGTTAATTACACCTTTGTTACACTGCTATTACACTGTTATTCCACCTTTATCTAGCAGATGGCCACACCTCCTTCCACTCTGACTCGCCGGCCCCGAAAGCAGGCGGCCCAGTCGGTTAAAGGCGGTGATGGGGATGAACCAACCAGCATCTCTGAGAGCGAGAGGGGCAAGGATGAGGAGTCTTGTAGCACGTCAGCCAATCAGATCAACGAGGAGATGCAGAGGATGCTGAACCAGCTGTGAGTCCTAACTATGTGGAAATGGTCAGCAATCGAGGCCTGATAAAGTCTCAATCACCACAACTGGGGAGCCACTCTAAATTTTAGACCATGATTATTTGAATCAGGACTGTTAGAGTTGGTCTGGATAAAAAGCTTGCACACTGCTCATCACCAGGACTAGAGTCTGTCACTTGTAAGCAATGAGCGGACCAGAGTCAGCCAGTAAACTACACTGAACAAAAATGTAAATGCAACACGCAACAATTTCAAAGATTTGACTGAGTTACAGTTCATATAAGGAAATCAGTCAATTGAAATACATTAATTAGGCCCTAATCTATGGATTTCACATGACTGGGAATACAGATATGCATCTGTTGGTCACAGATGTCTTAAAAAAATAGGTAGGGGCGTGGTTCAGAAAACCAGTCAGTATCTGGTGTGACCACCATTTGCCTCATGCAGCGCAACACATCTCATTCGCATAAAGTTGATCAGGCTGTTGATTGTGGTCTGTGGCATGTTGTCCCACTCCTCTTCAATGGCTGTGTGAAGCTGCTCAATATTGGTGAAGCTGGAACATGCTGTCGTACACGTCGATCCAGAGCATCCCAAACATGGTCAATGGGTGACATCTGGTGAGTATGCAGGGCATGAAAGGAACTGGGACATTTTCAGCTTCCAGGAATTGTGTACAGATCCTTGCGACATGGGGCCGTGCATTATCATGCTGATACATGAGGTGATGGCGGCGGATGAATGGCACGACAATGGGCCTCAGGATCTCATAGCGGTATCTCTGTGCATTCAAATTGCCATCGATAAAATACAATTGCGTTCGTTGGCCATAGCTTATGCTTGCCAATACCATAACCCCACTGCCACCATGGGGCACTCTGTTGAAAACTTTGACATCAGCAAACCGCTCGCCTACACAGCGCCATACACCCTGTCTGCCATCTGCCCAGTACAGTGGATTTGGATTTTCTTGGCAAAGGAGAAATTCTCACTAGCAGGAAAGATCGGAGAAATAAGCTTTTTGTGCGTATGGAACATTTCTGGGATCTTTTATTTCAGCTCATGAAACATGGGACCAACACTTTACATGTTGCATTTATATTTTTGTTTAGTATATGAATCGATGTACAACTAGTAAGCCATACTATTGCAGGAGGGAGTGTGAGTTTGAGGACGACTGTGACAGCCTGGCCTGGGAGGAGACTGAGGAGACTCTGCTGCTGTGGGAGGATTTTCCAGGATACACTCTGGGAGCAGTGGAGACCCAGGGAGAGGTAAGCCACTATACCTGACACTAGTCACTGGCTGATCTAAGTTTTGTATTTACCACTGTAATGGTTAATGTTAGGAGCTGGCTAGGGTAAGCTGATCCCAGAACTGTGTTAAAGTGCGTGTTTCAACCGAAGCCACTGTACTTCCTGCTTGTTAATTATTCTTATGGTTGGGCTGCCTTGTCTGTGTGTCTCTCTCCTACTTTAAAGATTGCATGTATGACTGTGACATTGGCATGTCCTGATCCGTGGATCACAGTGTAAATTAGATAAGCTGGTAGCAAACACACACACACACACACACACACACACACACACACACACACACACACACACACACACACACGTTCACACACACAAACACACACACACACGTTCACACACACAAACACACACACACACACACACACACACACACACACACACACACACACACACACACACACACACACACACACACACACACACACACACACACACACACACACACAGAGAGAGAGAGAGAGGCAGGGCAATAGAGACACTTTGGAATTGAGCTGTACTTATCCAATGGATTGGCAGTATATTGCATTTCCATATACTGATTGACGTTCCTTTTATCTCATGTATATTAGGCAAATAAGCACAAAACAATGTGTTCTCTTTCTCTCTCTCTCACACACACGCACGCGCACACACACATACACACGCACACACACCACGCAGCAGGAGGAGTCCATAGAGAAGGTGATAAAGGACACAGAGTCCCTCTTCCAGACTAGAGAGAAGGAATATCAGGAGACAATCGACCAGATCGAGGTGAGACACACTCAAACATACAAAGCCCTTCTCTATAAGTACCACAGTTGTCCCCCTGCAGTTTGTACAATATTTATTTATTTATTTTTTATTTCACCTTTATTTAACCAGGTAGGCAAATTGAGAACACGTTCTCATTTACAATTGCGACCTGGCAATGAGGACATTGCTGCAGGATAAGGCTATTTATACGCCTGCAGAGATGTAAACAGAGCCATAAATACATAGACGTTTCCCGGGGATGATTAAATTATGGAAATAAACAAGTCAGCCATTCCATGTGCTTACATGAATCACTGTTGAAATGTGTCCCTATGTAGATGATAAGATAAATTGAAGTAACACATTGAAGGTAGTGCAGTCTTTCCAGAAGCTCTCTTGCTTCCTCATTTGCTAATTCCTCTGTTCCCCGTGGCAACGATAGGAAGTACAAATACAATCGACCTAAAAGAAGACACAAACTAGAAAAAAAGATTTATGCAAACGACTGCAGCCTTTTTGGTTTTGCAAAGATCCGGCCCCTCACCACTCCCACATTTTTGTGGTGACACTTTAAACCAGAAAGCAAACTTACTGTATGGATTGTCTTACGTTACGTCTCCACAGTTGGAGCTGGCCACGGCTAAGAGTGACATGAACAGACACCTGCACGAGTACATGGAGATGTGTTCCATGAAGCGAGGCCTGGACGTGCAGATGGAGACGTGCAGGAGACTCATCACCCAGAGTGGAGACAGGTATCAGACACCGCCGCATGGTGCTGAACACTCACCCTAAACGCTCAAAAAGATACCCTAGGTATGAGATACCTATATGAGATATCCAATCGGTCAAAGAGATGCCCTAAAGATACCTAGAGATACCCTAGAGATACCCTAGAGATACCCTAGAGATACCCTAGAGATACCTAGAGATACCCTAGAGATACCTAGAGATACCCCAGAGATACCCTAGAGATACCCTAGAGATACCTAGAGATACCCTGGTATTTGATACCAGAAAGAGGTAAAAGATAGCAAGATGTCAAATCAAAATCAAATCAAATGTTAATTTGTCACATGTGCCGAATACAACAGGTGTAGGCTTTACCGTGAAATGTTTACTTACAAGCCCTTAACCAACAATGCAGTTTTAAGAAAATAAGAGTTAAGAAAATATTTACTAAATAAACTAAAGTAAACAAAGTAACACAATAAAATAACAATAACGAAGCTGTATACAGGGGGTACCGGTATCAAATCAAATCTCATTTTATTGGTCACATACACATGGTTAGCAGATGTTATTGTGAGTGCAGCGAAATGCTTGTGCTTCTAGTTCCGACAGTGCAGCAATATCTAACAAGTTATCTAACAATTCCACAACAACTACCTAATACACACAGATCTAAGTAAAGGAATGGAATAAGAATATATACATATAAATATATGGATGAGTAATGACCAAGCGGCATAGGCAAGATGCAATAGACGGTATAAAATACAGTATAAACATATGCAATGAGTAATGCACGATATGTAAACATTATTAAAGTGGCATTATTAAAGTGACTAGTGATCCATTTATTAAAGTGGCCAATGATTTCAAGTCTCTATGTAGACAGCAGCCTCACTGTGTTAGTGACGGCTGTTTAACAGTCTGATGGCCTTGAGAAAAAAGCAATTTTTCAGTCTCTCGGTCCCTGCTTTGATGCACCTGTACTGACCTCGCCTTCTGGATGGTAGCGGGGTGAACAAGCAGTGGCTCGGGTGGTTGTTGTCCTTGATGATCTTTTTGGCCTCCTGTGACATTGGGTGCCGTAGGTGTCCAGGAGGGCAAGTAGTTTGTCCCCAGTGATGCATTGTGCAGACCTCACTACCCTCTGGAGAGCCCTGCGGTTATGGGCGGTGCAGTTGCCGTACCAGGCGATGATGCAACCCGGCAGGATGGGTGCCATAGGTATCCTGTAAAAGTTTGTGAGGGTTTTAGGTAACAAGCCAAATTTCTTCAGCCTCCTGAGGTTGAAGAGACGCTGTTGTGCCTTCTTCACCACACTGTCTGTGGTCACATTGGCACGGTACCGAGTCGGGGGTACAGGTTAGTCGAGGTAATATGTACATGTAGGTAGGGGTAAAGGAACAATGCATGGATAATAAACGGGGAGGGGGGGGGGGGGGGGGGTCAATACAAATAGTCCGGGTAGCCATTTGATTAATTGTTCAGCAGTCTTATGGCTTGGGGGTAGAAGCTAATGAGCCTTTTTGACCTATATTTGGCACTCAGGTTAACTCTTTAATTCTCCCAACTGTACTGATAGATTTCATACAGTATATTAAATAGACGTGGATGTAGGTCTGTCAATGCAATACTAGACAGACATAAATGCTTGTGACAGAAGCACAATATTCTATTTCACTATGCCAGAGGGATAAGTACATCATACAATGGCAGCGATAAACACACAAGATTGTAGACAGGTATACACAATGGAGAATACAGGTACTGTCATTAGCCACACTGTACCTCACTGTACTATCGTTACATTGACCCGTCTGTGAGTATGGTAGCCTGGTCCCAGATTAGTTTGTGCTGTTTTGTCATCTCCTATGGTCATTATTACTCCAATGACCATAGGAGTTGGCAAGACGGCTCAACAGATTTGGGACCAGGCTATGAATACGGACCGTTGAGTCATCTTGTCTCGAGGACATTCATTGCCTGTTGTATTGACTCCACCTTTCTGTCTCCCTTTCAGGAAATCTCCCCCTCTCGTTACTGCGGCAATGGAAGACTCTGATGACGGAGAGAAGGAGTGGAAAAAGACGTCCCCACCCGCAGACTCTGAAAGTGATGAACCCTACTGTGAAACACAGGTTAATAGTGGTACGGTCCCTCACTTACCATGGAGGAAGTCCTAACCCTTACTGATGATACCCTGTAGATGTACCATAGTCTGGATAGTGCTGTTGTTTACATTTTTCCCATCAATTATGTAAAACCGGCAGACTCTTTCCAGGGCCATATGTCACCACTGCCCTCTTGTGGTTCAGGTTATTAAAACACCTAATCTGAGGATAGGACTAAATGGCACTTAAAAACATTTCAATGAATTTCTTAACATTGTGCTATTTATATCTCTTCTTATATGATATGAACGATCAAAATATATACATTTTTGTTAAGTTTGCACATTGATCTTGCTGTTCGTAGCAAGGTCCAACCAAAAACTATTTGCACACAGTTTTTGTGGAATAAATGCCTTATGTTACATTGCAGTTACAGATTTGAAACCACAGCTGAATTTTTGAAGGCAAAAAAAAAAAAGCAAACTACTTGCACAGGATAAGTAATTATCTAGTAGTCTGTTGCAGTCAAACAAAATGAGCATTTGCAATTTGCTAAAGGGAAAGGACCTAGCTGTTGATAGCCATCTATGAAAATGTATTTTCTTTATAATTAATGTCCTTCTCATGATCGACTTTCCCTTTTTAAAAGTACCACTTCTAGGAAACCTGTAGAAAGATTGCTTAAAAAGGTTTTACATCCTTCAATCTCACAACATTTGTATATACACAATATGTTATTAACAAAAGTTCACAACATTGGTATTGATGTTGAATTTATTATTATTTACTTTATTTGATTACATATTCATACATACTTGATTCATTTATTTCAGCACTTTTTCAGTCGTCATTGAAATTCAGATAGCTATGTATTTATTTTATATTAAAATCACTATAAAGAAAGTATGATAGTTGATAGATTTTTTTTATATGAAATGCAGGGGATAATATTATGTAGTTTTGCAAAGATAATTCACAAAAGCCATTGCTATAAAGTTTAGAGTTAAAAGTAAAAAATTGGTACCGTTAGCTTTGCACTGTCATGCACATTGCTGTGATTCCAAACTATAAGCAAACATAGAAGCATACTGCATTAGACCCATGGATAGTGTTGATATCACAACCCACATAAACAAGTCCTACTAAAGCACACGCTCAATGCTAGCGTATCAAACCCCAGCCAGCAGTGACTTTATCTTGAACTTAAAAAAGCTCTCTGATCAATCAACGGCGAATCAGACTGCCATTTTGGTGCACTTTTCAAATGGACAGCCAAGAGGTATGAGTTTAAAGGCTGTGGACAAAGGGACAAGTAGGCTTCAGTAGATGTTGGTCCTGTTCAGGACAATCTAACATACTGCTAGCAGGTGAATAACTTCTTTAGGAGCTCATTCAAGGGCACTCAAACTGTGACATGTTACATGTAGCACGTGAGACCTTCATTATCTGAACACGGGCACACCACCTAGTGTGTTTAACTGTCTGCTTTGTGAGATCTGTGGTTTTGTGTCTGGATGTTGCCCAGTTTCATTGCACTTGAACATGCTCAGTGTTTACAGTTGGAGAAAACGTAAACAACGATCATATCTAGGGCTCGATTCAAATCAGTAGCGCAGAAGATCAGCGTTGACATTTAAAAGCAATGTTTCCCGCGTTCGCGGAGACTCCATTCACGGTAAACGCTGCATGTGTCGCCTCAATCAGAAATGACCTTTGCATTTCAATCACACTACAACACAGATTGTCCGCGCTCCAGATTGAATCGAGCCGCTCCTTTGTTTATTGATGTCTGAAAGCCTATTGTAAATACCCCCCCCCCCCTCTATATTGTACAGTTTGTACATCTCCACATATAAGTTGCACAAAAGGATCTATATTCAACAGTAATGGTAAACACTGTATAAAAAATGAAAACATATAACACCTGTACTAGCTGTTACTGAATGTAAATAACATGTCAATGTACACTGAGAAGACAAATCCATGTAAGAGAAGCCAGGAATGCATGTGAGATTTCAGAAAGCGATTTCAGACAGTTTGAATGAAACGGTGGCCATTGTACAGGGAGTGTCTTTGGGTGTTCTAAGACTAGCTTTGTTGGTGTGCATGTACCTCTGTCTAGTGCTGTCGGTCTTGTATTGCAAGAATGTTTCAGAGTTTACTTGTTCGCCTCTCTGGGGATTCAAAACATATCTGTCATATTATAAAACTTGAATGTCTGCCTAGTAAATTCTCTCATCTTTACCGCAAAAGAGAAAACACAGAAGAATGTACAGAAGAAAACAACAACACCAAAAGCAGTCTTAAAACTTGCATCGCCATAGCCATCAATAGACTACCATACCTCGTCATGCAACTGTGTACAGAAGCTCAGCAAGTAAACTTTTGAAAACATCAATGTTGAAATATGAATATTAGCAACAGCTGTGTAAGAATTATGATTATATATGGTGAAAGAGTTGAACATTACATTTCCAGTCTCAAATGATATACACGGAGTATACCAAACATTAGGAACAACTTCCTAATATTGAAACAGCCTCAATTCGTCGGGGAATGGACTCCACAAGGTGTCGAAAGCGTTCCACAGGGATTCTGGCCCATGTTGACTCCAATGCTTCCGACAGTTGTGTCAGGATGGCTGGATGTCCTTTGGGTGGTGGACCATTCTTGTTCATTGCAGTTCTTGACACAAAGCAGTGAGCCTGGCACCTACTACCATACCCCGTTCAAAGGCACTTAAATCTTTTGTCTTGCCCGTTCACCCTCTGAATGGCACACATACACAATCCATGTCGCAATTGTCTCAAGGCTTAAAAAGCCTTCTTTAACCTGTCACCTCCCCTTCATCTACACTGATTTGAAGTGGATTTAACAAGTGACATCAATAAGGGATCATAGCGTTCACGCAGGGCAACTCCAGTCCTCGGGGGCCTGATTGGTGTCACACTTTTTCTCCCTCCCTAGCAAACACAGCTGATTAATCAAATTGTATTCTAAACTGAAGATCATGATTATGTGATTATTGGAGTCAGGTGTGTTAGTTTTATCCCCAGCCCCATCTAACACACCTGACTCCAATAATCACATAATCATGATCTTCAGTTTAGAATACAATTTGATTAATCAGCTGTGTTTGCTAGGGAGGGAGAAAAAGTGTGACACCAATCAGGCCCCCGAGGACTGGAATTGCCCACCACTGACTGGTCAGTCTATGTAATGGAAAGAGCAGGTGTTCTTCATGTTTTGTATACTCAGTGTATATCGGTCAACATGATTGAAATGCAGGTGACTTACAAATATGAATTTGTCGAACAGCAGCATTGTATAGAGACGTTATAATGATTAAGTGGTTGCAAAAAAAAGACTTGTACTCCGTTGAGACCAATATAATTAATCTGGGACTGTGTATACAATGTATCTGTGTAACATCACAACCTCCAGGAATCTGGAAACAATAGGTAAACAATCTATGTATTAATGGAAGGGGTGTACAGAATAAAATATCTTGAAGGAGACTGTGGTCCCTGGAGTTTTATTTGTTTCCATTCATTTCTATGGCAGTCATTTGTTTTCCTTAGGCACACTCCCTAATGATTTCATAATTCGCTTTCCATTTAGACTTCCATTTAGACTTCCATTTCGACTTTCCTAAAAGAATGAAATGGTGTAAAAAGGAGGAAGCACCAAAGCAAATCAACGAGTGAGCACTAAAACAGCACTAAAATAGAGAACAAGCCCATTGCAAAAACATTCATTTACCAGTTCAGCGCATTTAAACACTGTACCAGTAACCCTTTGTGCCCTCTGGCTGAAAAGAAAACTGTTGTATTGTGAACTTTGAAGTCATTGTGGACTCCGAGGAGACATTACTCGAAAGCATGTCTGCTAAGTGGCCTCTGCAGCAGCTGAGCTCAACTTCATCATGATCTGATGCCTACACTGTATTTCTTGCTTCTGCATGTGCTTGAAGCGGCCAGTAGACCCACGAACACAGACACCCACAAACACTTTATGTTGAGCTCCATTTCTGTTTTGCAGTGGATTTACTTAGACACTGACATGGTTTACTTTCAAGTGTTTTTGATCTGAGAAAAACAAAACAAAGCAGTAGGCTATCCCTAGAGGTTCACAAAGGCAAGTCAGAGCAACTGTCGTCTTTTTTAATGGAATTATCATTTCTGAGAGAGAGACCGCACGTTTCTTCTGGCGACAAGCAAGTGATGGCTTCCATTTTCGTTCACTTTTTTTTTTGCAATAGTCGACAATATACTGTAGCTCCAAAACCTTGGTTCTAAAAAGTTTTGTTTTTTTAAATAATATATATAAAAAATATATGGTTGTAAAATATATACAGTAGTCAAAAGTCAATAGTTTGGACACACCTACTCATTCAAGGTTTTTTCTTTATTTTTACTATTTTCTACATTGTAGAATAATAGTGAAGACATCAAAACCATGAAGCTCCAAGGTGGCTTAGCAGTTCAGACGTCTTTTCCGTATTGTCTTGTCGTGTCCTGTATATATATATATATATACACCTTTTCTTCACATATCTTTTATTTATTTTATTATCCAAGAACTCAACTACAAAAGCTTTCCTGCAAAAGCTTTCCTGCAACCCGCTTCACCAATTACAATAAGTAATATTTACCTCAATCTGAAAATCCATCGTGGAAGATAGCCAGGGGCTAATTCAGAAGCTAGCCTGATAGCTAACCAGAAGCTACTCCGATAGCTAGCCAGAAGCTAATCTGTAGCTGCCCCGAAATTAGCCGGTTTGCTAGCTAGCGTTGGTGTTTCAGCTGCCCACGTTTTGCGGTCATCAGCTATTCCTTTAGCTCGATAATCTACCGGCACTTTTGTGCAACGCGACTCGGACCGGAGCATTCCGGGACTTTTTTTCTCCCAGTTTCCCCGGATTCCAACCGCAGGCTCTGGACACTTGCACCTTGATTTCGCAGCTAGCTAGCTGCATACCGTGTGACTATTGGCTTACGTCGACCCCGGAGCAAACTCAAATCATGCTGGAGCTAGCCAGCTGAGGAGTTCCATCACCATTCGGACCCGTTTCTTTTGTTGCTGCTGCAGATACGGAACCCCATCGGGCCTTCACGACTGACTGCCGACGTTATCTGCCCGAGGGATTTATCCAACCGGCAAATCCGTCCCGACGTTACCTGAACGCTCACCTGAGGCCCGCTAATCGTTAGCTGTCCTATCAGCTGCTATCTGAACAAAACCCCACTACACGGAACCTACCGACGGAAACGCACGAGGTATCTACAAACAGACCTCCATCCTATGCTGCTACCGATAGCCATATACCCGGCCAGCTGTCTGGATCGCCACGACCCCAACCAACCTCTACTCACTGGACCCTTACTGATCACTCGATTAAGCATGCCTCTCCTTAATGTAAATATGCCTTGTCCATTGCTGTTCTGGTTAGTGTTTATTGGCTTATTTCACTGTAGAGATTCTAGCCCTGCTCTCTATACCATATCCAACCTATCAGTTCCACCACCCACATATGCGATGACATCACCTGGTTTCAATGATGTTTCTAGAGACAAGATCTCTCTCATCATCACTCAATACCTAGGTTTACCTCCACTGTATTCACATCCTACCATATCTTTGTCTGTACATTATTCCTTTAAACTATTTTATCGCCCCCAGAAACTTCCTTTTACTCTCTGCTCTAGTAGCTCTAGGCGACCAATTCTCATAGCTTTTAGCCGTACCATTATCCTACTTCTCCTCTGTTCCTCTGGTGATGTAGAGGTGAATCCAGGCCCTGCAGTACCTGGCTCCACTCCTATTCCCCAGGCGCTCTCTTTTGATGACTTCTGTAACCGTAATAGCCTTGGCTTCATGCATGTTGACATTAGAAGCCTCCTCCCTAAGTTTGTTTTGTTCACTGCTTTAGCACACTCTACCAACCCGGATGTTTTAGCCGTGTCTGAATCCTGGCTTAGAAAGACCACCAAAAATTCAGACATTTTTATCCCCAATTACAATATTTTCAGACAAGATAGAACGGCCAAAGGGGGCGGTGTTGCAATCTACTGCAAAGACTGCCTGCAGAGTTCTGTTATACTATCCAGGTCTGTTCCCAAACAATTTGAACTTCTACTTTTAAAAATCCACCTCTCTAAAAACAAGTCTCTCACCGTTGCCGCCTGCTATAGACCACCCTCTGCCCCCAGCTGTGCTCTGGACACTATATGTGAACTGATTGCCCCCCATCTATCTTCAGAGCTCGTGCTGCTAGGCGACCTAAATTTGAACATGCTCAACACCCCAGCCACCCTACAATCTAAGCTTGATGCCCTCAATCTCACACAAATTATCAATGAACCTACCAGGTACCACCCCAATTCCGTAAACACGGGTACCCTCATAGATATCATCCTAACAAACTTGCCCTCCAAATACACCTCTGCTGTTTTCAACCAAGATCTCAGCGATCACTGCCTCATTGCCTGCATCCGTAATGGGTCAGCGGTCAAACGACCTCCACTCATCACTGTCAAACGCTCCCTGAAACACTTCAGCGAGCAGGCCTTCCTAATCGACCTGGCCGGGATATCCTGGAAGGATATTGATCTCATCCCGTCAGTAGAGGATGCCTGGTCATTTTTAAAAAATGCCTTCCTCACCATCTTGAATAAGCATGCCCCGTTCAAGAAATTTAGAACCAGGAACAGATATAGCCCTTGGTTCTCTCCTGACCTGACTGCCCTTAACCATCAGAAAAACATCCTATGGCGTTCTGCATTAGCATCGAACAGCCCCCGTGATATGCAACTTTTCAGGGAAGCCAGAAACCAATATACACAGGCAGTTAGAACAGCCAAGGCTAGCTTTTTCAAGCAGAAATTTGCTTCCTGCAACACAAATTCAAAAAAGTTCTGGGACACCGTAAAGTCCATGGAGAATAAGAACACCTCCTCCCAGCTTCCAACCGCTCTGAAGATAGGAAACACTGTCACCACCGACAAATCCACTATAATTGAGAATTTCAATAAGCATTTTTCTACGGCTGGCCATGCTTTCCACCTGGCTGCCCCTACCCCGGACAACAGCACTGCCCTCCCCTCTGCTACTCGCCCAAGCCTTCCCCATTTCTCTTTCTCCCAAATACAGTCAGCTGATGTTCTTAATGAGCTGCAAAATCTGGACCCTTACAAATCAGCCGGGCTAGATAATCTGGACCCTTTCTTTCTAAAACTATCTGCTGAAATTGTTGCCACCCCTATTACTAGCCTCTTCAACCTCTCTTTCGTGTCGTCTGAGATCCCCAAAGATTGGAAAGCAGCTGCGGTTATCCCCCTCTTCAAAGGGGGGGACACCCTTGACCCTAACTGCTACAGACCTATATCTATCCTACCCTGCCTTTCTAAGGTCTTCGAAAGCCAAGTCAACAAACAGATTACCGACCATTTCGAATCACACCACACCTTCTCCGCTATGCAATCTGGTTTCAGAGCTGGTCATGGGTGCACCTCAGCCACGCTCAAGGTCATAAACGATATCGTAACCGCCATCGATAGGAAACAATACTGTGCAGCCGTATTCATTGACCTGGCCAAGGCTTTTGACTCTGTCAATCACCACATCCTCATTGGCAGACTCGACAGCCTTGGTTTCTCTAATGATTGCCTCGCCTGGTTCACCAACTACTTCTCTGATAGAGTTCAGTGTGTCAAATCGGAGGGTCTGTTGTCCGGGCCTCTGGCAGTCTCTATGGGGGTGCCACAGGGTTCAATTCTTGGACCGACCCTCTTCTCTGCTTACATCAATGATGTCGCTCTTGCTGCTGGTGATTCTCTGATCCACCTCTACGCAGACGACACTATTCTGTATACTTCTGGCCCTTCTTTTGACACTGTGTTAACAACCCTCCAGGCGAGCTTCAATGCCATACAACTCTCCTTCCGTGGCCTCCAACTGCTCTTAAACACAAGTAAAACCAAATGCATGCTCTTCAACCGATCGCTGCCTGCTCCTGCCCGCCTGTCCAACATCACTACTTTGGACGGCTCTGACTTAGAATATGTGGACAACTACAAACACCTAGGTGTCTGGTTAGACTGTAAACTCTCCTTCCAGACCCACATCAAACATCTCCAATCCAAAGTCAAATCTAGAATTGGCTTCCTATTCCGCAACAAAGCATCCTTTACTAATGCTGCCAAACATACCCTTGTAAAACTGACCATCCTACCAATCCTCGACTTCGGTGATGTCATTTACAAAATAGCCTCCAAAACCCTACTCAATAAATTGGATGCAGTCTATCACAGTGCCATCCGTTTTGTCACCAAAGCCCCATATACTACCCACCACTGCGACCTGTACACTCTCGTTGGCTGGCCCTCGCTTCATACTCGTCGCCAAACCCACTGGTTCCAGGTCATCTACAAGACCCTGCTAGGTAAAGTCCCCCCTTATCTCAGCTCGCTGGTCACCATAGCAGCACCTACCTGTAGCACGCGCTCCAGCAGGTATATCTCTCTAGTCACCCCCAAAACCAATTCTTCCTTTGGACGCCTCTCCTTCCAGTTCTCTGCTGCCAATGACTGGAACGAACTACAAAAATCTCTGAAACTGGAAACACCTATCTCCCTCACTAGCTTTAAGCACCAGCTGTCAGAGCAGCTCATAGATTACTGCACCTGTACATAACCCATCTACAATTTAGCCCAAACAACTACCTCTTTACCTACTGTATTTATTTATTAATTTATTTTGCTCCTTTGCACCCCATTATTTCTGTCTCTACTTTGCACTTTCTTCCAATGCAAACCAACCATTCCAGTGTTTTTTAGTTTTTATTTTACTTGCTGTGTTGTACTCACTTCGCCTCCATGGCCTTTTTATATTTTATTTATTTATACATATATCTGTTTGCCTTCACCTCCCTTATCTCACCTCACTTGCTCACATTGTATATAGACTTATTTTTTTTTCACTGTATTATTGACTATATGTTTGTTTTTACTCCATGTGTAACTATGTGTTGTTGTATGTGTCGAACTGCTTTGCTTTATCTTGGCCAGGTCGCAATTGTAAATGAGAACGTGTTCTCAATTTGCCTACCTGGTTAAATAAAGGTTAAATAAAAAAAAATAAAAAAATGAAGTAACACATGGAATCATGTAGTAACCAAAAAAGTGTTAAACAAATCTAAATATATTTTATATTTGAGATTCTTCAAATAGATACCCTTTGCCTTGATGACAGCTTTGCACACTCTTGGCATTCTCTCAACCATTTTCATGAGGTAGTCACCTGGAATGCATTTCTATTAACAGGTGTGACTTCTTAAAAGTTAATTTGTGGAATTTATTTCCTTCTTAATGTGTTTGAGCCAATCAGTTGTGTTTTGACAAGGTAGGGTTGGTATACAGAAGATATCCCTATTTGATAAAAGACCAAGTCCATATTATGGCAAGGACAGCTCAAATAAGCAAAGAGAAAGGACAGTCCTTCATTACTTTAAGACATGAAGGTCAGTTTCAAGAACTTTCCGTACTGGGCACCGGCGCCGAGGAAGGCTCCGGCCATGGAGCTGAGTTGGCCGCCGTGCCTGGACTGGGCACCGGCGCAGAGGAAGGCTCCTGCCTTGGAGCGGGACTGGACGCCGTGCCTGGACTGGGCACCGGCGCAGAGGAAGGCTCCTACCATGGAGCGGGACTGGACGCCGTGCCTGGACTGGACATCGGCGCAGAGGAAGGCTCCTGCCATGGAGCGAGACTGGCCGCCGTGCCTGGGCTGGGCACGGGCGCAGAGGAAGGCTCCTGCCCTGGAGCTTCTGGACCGTGGACCGTCGCAGGAGTTTCCGGACCGTGGACCATCGCCGGAAGGTCTGGACTGGGGACCGTCGCCAGAAGCTCTGGACTGGGGATTGTCGCCGGAAGCCTGGTGCGTGGAGCCGGCACAGGTGGCACCGGACTGGTGACACGCACTTCAGGGCAAGTGCGAGGAGGAGACACAGGATGTACCGGACTGGGAAGGCGCACTTGAGGTCTAGTGTGTGGAGCCGGCACAAATTGTACCGGAACGATGACACACTCCGCACGGTGAGTGCGGGGAGCTAGCACAGGACGTACTGGGCTGTGGAGGCGCACTGGAGACCTGGTGCGTGGAGCTGGCACAGATGGTGCCGGGCTGAGAAGGCACTGTTCAGCGCGCCTGCGCTGCAGCATACTCCTTGCCTAAACCTCTCTCCGGTATCTCACATTACCTTCCTTTATCAACTCCCACACAGGCTCTGGCCCTCTCCGCTGCTCGTCCGCTAGCTCCGGCACCCACCCCGTGTTCCCCCCTAAAAAATTGAGCTGTGTTTTGGGCTTTCTCTGTGGTCACGAACCCCGGCATTGTCGCTGTCCTCCCTTCTCTCCTTACGTCTCCCGCCAAGGAAGGCGATCCTGTCCTGCCAGGATTTTCTCCCAAGTCCAGGATCCCTTCCCATCCAATATCTCCTCCCAAGTCCAGGAAACCCTCTCCTCCTGGGCACGCTGCTTGGTCCTGTTGTGGTGGGATCTTCTGTCACGAACGTCGTTGGAAGCATACTCGGACCAACATGCAGCGTGATCTGGGTTCCACATATTTTATTGAAGTGAACCACACAAAAAAACAATAAAGAATAAACGAAACGTGACGTTCTGGAGTGCTCACAGGCATCTACACAAAAACAAGATCCCACAAAACACAGTGGGGAAATGGCTGCCTAAATATGATCCCCAATCAGAGACAACGATAAACAGCTGCCTCTGATTGGGAACTATACTAGGCCAACATAGAAATAAAATAGGAACACCCCCCCCCCCCCTAGTCACACCCCGATCTAACCTAAATAGAGAATAAAAAGGCTCTCTATGGTCAGGGCGTGACACAAGCGCTATGATGAAACTGGCTCTTATGAGGACCACCACAGGAAAGGAAGACCCAGAGTTAGAGTTACCTCTGCTGCAAAGGATAAGTTCATTAGCGTTACCATCCTCAGAAATCGGCAATTAACTGTACCTCCCAAATAAATGCTTCACAGAGTTCAAGTAACAGATACATCTCAACATCAACTGTTCAGAGGAGACTGCGTGAATCAGGCCTTCATGGTCAAATTGCTGCAAAGAAAACACTACTAAAGGACACCAATAATAAGAAGAGACTTGCTTGGGCCAAGAAACACGAGCAATGGACATTAGACCTTTGGAAATCTGTCCTTTTGTCTGACGAGTCCAAATTAGAGATTTTTCGTTCCAACCGCCGTGTTTTTATGAGACACAGAGTAGGTGAACGGATGATCTCTGCATGTGTGGTTCCCACCGTGAAGCATGGAGGAGGAGGTAGGATGGTGTGGGGGTGCTTTGATGGTGACCCAAAACACACCTGCAGGCTGTGTAAGGGCTATTTGACCAAGAAGGAGAGTGATGGAGGGCTGCATCAGCTGACCTGTTCTCCACAATCACCCAACCTCAACCCAATTGAGATGAGGATGGACCGCAGAGTGAAGGAAAAGCAGCCAACAATATTTATATTTTGTTTAACGCTTTTTTGGTTACTACATGATTCCATATGTGTTATTTCATTCTTGTGATGTGGTCACTACTATTCTATAATGTAGAAAATAGTAAAAAATAAAGAAAAACCCTTGAATGAGTAAGTGTGTCCAAACTTTTGACTGGTACTGCATATGGTTGCAAAAAATAATATATATAAAAAATATACAGAATATTTTTTTGCAACCATCGATTGGGACCGTTACATCCATCGCTGTGTAGACTGCGAGTTGTGCGTCAAAGACGCGTCGACATTTTCCACAGGCGTCGGCTCGAAGAGAGTTTGTAAGAAATTGGACAAAAGTGACAGAAACCGGCTGGATTTCTACGGAGTATTGAAACAATCGTTCCCTTGCCTGTGGATAGTACTACTTTCTCAAATATACTGTAGCTATAGTGCATCTCTCTCTCTGTCTTTTTCGTGCCCCCACTCCATACTCCCCCTTGACCGCGGAATATCATAAAGCAGCTACCATCGACATGTGAGTAAACGGAATTGTATCCAGTTTTTTTAGTTCACCTAAATGTATATGATAATATGTGTCCGATAGAGATATAGACTACAGCGTTTTGAATATTTATTTAAGGATGTTAGAGTAATTGTATTGTTTTAGCGATGTCAACTAATTGCAATTATGGATTGTTTTACTGCTTTACTAAACATCTGTTGAAATAGTTAATTGCTCTTATATATTCATTTTAGGATTCGAATAGTTTACCCAAACGTAAAATATATCACAGAAAGTAGGCCTATTGCAAATTAATATTAGGCTACATGTCTCTCAGTCTCACCATATCAACAGTAGAATGAGTCCTTCACAATGACTCAGTCAATATTCATCATCCATCTTCTTTATGAAGCTAGCTGTTGTAATATTTAAAAAAAAAAATCTGTTTTATAGTTTTTTTGTTATCTACTCAATAATTAGGGTACAGCACCTTGCCTGGCTTGTTTATCTGGAGCAAAATGCATTCATCTTTGAAAAGAGCAGCCTTCACGGCTATTTCCCTCGAATCTCTCTCCATTTTGCTCGTGGAAATCAAGCCTGTCTAATACAGACTCTGTACCAAATCAAACCAGAGTGGTTGTTTGCTCAGGATGTGGCTCAGACGTGATGAGAGAACAGGCCTCTATGATTGGCTTTTGTAGTTTAAACATCCCATGTATCATTTTCTACCATAGCCGATATATTTCGTATTCATTCAGTCTGTGTGCTTATTAGTCCTTAGTGTTTGAAGAGGGCTACTTCAGCAGTTAAGTTATTCTTCACTTAGACACCATTGCTCGTATTGCCTACTTACTATACTGTATGGCTTAGCAAGATCAAATCAAAAATCAAATCAAAGCCTAGGCGGGTGCAGGGAAATGCTTATGTTACTAGCTCCTGACAATGCAATAACATTTCAAACAGATACACAGATAATACATAATACATACTTTTATCATAAATTTTCCTTACCAGTTTTGGTGGGGTTTTGGTAGTTGTTGTTGTTGTTAGTAAGTTAATGCCTCTCTCTACACAGGTCGACCACAGACGCAGGAACCCCGGGGGCCCCTGAGGGAGAAGGGGGCCCCCCAGCCCCCAACCTCACCAGTAACCGACGACTGCAGCAGACGCAGGCACAGGTGGACGAGGTAAGACTCAGAGAAGAGGACAGATTTTGAAGTGTTGTTCTTTTGATATGTCAGTGCGATTACTCATTTAGGCAGTCGCGTAAACAACCTTTATTTGTCAAAAATGTACAGAATGCGTATATGTGAAGTGAACAATTATAAAGACCGTGTGGAAGGTGGGGTGAAACGATAATGATGGGGATGAATAGAGGGATGAAAGGATAAAGCCAGGGGAAAGAAGAGAGGAAAGAATGAAGGGATAAACGATACTGCGTTTTCTTTACTGCTGTGTGACGAAAGAAGAAAATTGTTCCTGAGAGAATCAAAGTCAAGAACGATGGGAGGGCGGGGTCCTAAGTGGAGGAGATGGGCAAGGTGATGGGAGGCAGGAAGGGATTAAAGGATGAGTGGTCCGTAAAAGGAAGAATGATCGAAGAAAAGAGGGATGAGTCAGTGAACGTTTACAAGGGCCTAAACATTGATCCCAGAGAGAGACCCCCTGGAGTATTCTCTGGCCATCTGTATGAGGTTTACACATCCTTTCTAATCACTCATACTGAGGATGAAGAGGGCCCACGGAGGTAAACACTTTGCTAATGAAATACCGGATCATTCAACCAGCGTGTGATATGCAGGTATTCTTATTTTTCCTATGGCATTGTTTATACGCCGCACCTGTTTGTTGGATGTGGGTGCACTAGTTTTGAAATAACTCACTTCTTGACCGTTCATTCAGGAATGCTGACTATCCTCACCCACCTGTGGCATCAACAATTGTAGTGGAGGCTCACATCATTTCTACTCAGTCAATTGATTCCTTGACCATTGGGTAACTAATGCTGACTGTCCTCAACTCTCTGTGACATTGCTATTTACATTCTGAAAAGACGTGATTGATTACCTTCTCATTGGGCAATGCCGACTCTGTCCCTTCTCGCCGTCTACTGTACATTAGTGACATTGGCAGTTAAAAGTTCACATTATTTATATTCAGTAAGAATTGATTTCTCGACTGTTAGGGGCAATGCTAGCCTCCACTGCAGATGTTCTATAGGGAGCTGCCAAAATAATGGAAACACTTGAGTAAGTGAAGGATACAAAGTATTTTGAAAGCAGGTGCTTCCACACAGGTGTGGTTCCTGAGTTAATTAAGCAATTAAAATCCCATCATGCTTAGGGTCATACATAAAATTGCTGGGCAGGCTATTATTTTGGTTGCCTTGACTACGCCCCCACAGGATGACAATGCCCCCATCCACAGGGTATGAGTGGTCATTGAATGGTTTAATGAGCATGAAAACGATGTAAACCATATGCCATGGCCGTCTCAGTTATCAGTTCTCAACCCAATTGAACACTTAAGGGAGATTCTGGAGCGGCACCTGAGACAGTGTTTTCCATCAACAAAACACCAAATGATGGAATTTCTCGTGGGAAAATGGTGTCTCATTCTTCAAATAGAGCTCCAGACACTTGTAGAATGTATGATCAAGGTGCATTGAAGCTGTTCTGTCTCGTGGTGGCCCAACGCCCTATTAAAACACTTTATGTTGGTGTTTCCTTTATTTTGGCAATTACCTGTAGGTTTCTTCATGAACAAGAATACAATGTTGACTGTGCTCTCCTCTCCACTCCACCCCTGTCCCCTACAGGTAGTAGACATCATGCGTGTGAACGTGGACAAGGTGTTGGAGAGGGATCAGAGACTGTCGGAGCTGGACGACAGGGCCGATGCTTTGCAGGCCGGGGCCTCACAGTTCGAGAGCAGCGCTGCCAAGCTGAAGAACAAGTACTGGTGGAAAAACCTCAAGGTTTGTGTGTCTGTCTGTCTGTGTATGTAACCGAGTGGGTTCAAACCCGGTTCTCCTACACGCCACATGTCTGTGTTAACCCTCTTAGTAAAAGCCTAGGCTTTAGCTCACGGGGCTAACACAAGTCTTCAGGTCTCAGGCAACTCTTCACACAAGCAGGAGTCATTTTTAATACAACCTTCACACGGGTCACTCTAATTATAAAGTGAGTTTGCTGTTTTATGCTTAGGCTTCCATAGTGCAGGCCGCCACACCATGGCAGTCACACACTAGCTGTATATTATGACAAGGCGTTGGGGTATTTCCACAGTGCTCAGACAATTTATACAAATGATGTCCCTGTACATGGAGGAATAACTCTGCCAGTCTGTGACTCTTCGTACTTACAACTACCATTCTAGCCCTTTGTTTGCTCTGTTCTCCTGTGACCTCACTTAAGGCTCTATTCAATCTGGATCGCTGAAGCGTTACAGATTGCGCAATAGAAATGTGAAGGTAATTTCCGATTGGGCCGACAATTGCAACGTTTTTCATCGCGAATGCAGTCGCTAACGCAGGAACATTGCCTTTACATTTCAATCACACTGAACTTCCGCGATACGGATTGAATAGAGCCTTTACTATATACAAAATGTAGATCCTTCTATCCAACTTTCCTTCAATCCACCTTTCTCACAGCATGAATTTATAAACCTTCAACCAACCCCCAAACCCCCCTCTCCCCCTCCCGCCTCTGCTTTTGAGCACAGATGGCTGTCCCGTTGCCAGTCCATTCATGTGTGTCCGTTGAGGAGGGGGAGGGGTTAGAAATCCCAATCTGGATTACAGTGTGATGCAAGATTAAAAACCCAAAACCCAGCTGTGGCTCGACTCGTGATGTAACCCCTACAGCTCATCCCTCTCTTCCTCTCACTCTAATGCTTCCTCTATTCCTCTCTTCCTGTCATGCACTCTCCCACCCTTCCTCACTCCCTCCATCTCTCACTCTCGCTCCACTTGTTTCTCTCCTAATCTCAGTCATCTGATCTGCAGCCCCGTAGTTGATTTGTATTCCTTTCCCCTCTTATGCTCTACAGAGCCGGCTCTAATGTAATATTCATCACGGCTAACGTCTCTCTCTGAAATCAAATCATTCTTTGCCATACAGGCATAAACTACATCACCCAGGTGTGCCTGTTTAGGTCATTGGCTTGCAGTGGTGTCATAGTCATGCTTACACCCTCTTGGCACATAACCCATGTGACGTACTGCAGCAGTATCACATTAGTGCTATTTGTTGATACTATGGACGTGATTCCAAAGGGGTGTTATAGATCAGTATTTTTAAGGTAATTTACGCTTGAACCGACATGTGCATCTGTTTACTGGGTGCGAATATTGGTGAAATTGCCTTGAAAAAAGGTGCATTGTTGGCTTTCCTGTCACGTTGGTATGAATGGGAGACAGGCGCAGGAATGCGTAATATAGTTTTTTATTTCTTTACCCAAATTACAGCGTGCTGTGTACAGGCACGGGGATGAGGACCAAACAAACAAGTATACAACACACAGGGTTGAAACCCAAACAAAAGAGCGAGGAGTACCTCGAATAAATAACACAAGCACACCATGATTAACAAACGGGACGAGACCCGTAATCATCTGCGCAATCCACAAGGGCACAAAACCCAAAACACACAGTACAGGTACTCACACGCACCAACGGACAGAGTAACAATAATCGACAAGAGCATGGAAACCAAAGGGCACATATATACAAATACTAATCAGTGGGAATCGGGGACAGGTGTGGATTATGAACGTTCCAGAGGAATCCGTGACATTTCCAGTGGGCTGTTCTATAACGCGCGCCTTGGCTTGAATCCCAGCCTACGTGACGCATGACAGTTTGATCTGTTAATGATCGGTATCTATCGATCAATCAATGAAATCTATTTATAAAGCCCTTTTTTCATCTACTTACTGTACATTGTAAATAATGATGGGAGTGAGAGAAGCAACTGAGAGCAATATACACTGAACAAAAATATAAAAGCAACATGCAACAATTTCAAAGATTTTACTTAGTTACAGTTCATATAAGGAAATCAGTGAATTGAAATAAATTCATTAGGCCCTAATCTACAGATTTCACATGACTGGGAATACAGATATGCATCTGTTGGTCACGGATACCTTAAAAAAAAAGTAGGGGTGTGGATCAGAAAAGCAGTCAGTATCTGGTGTGACCACCATTTGACACATTTCCTTTGCATAGAGTTGATCAGGCTGTTGACTGTGCCCTGTGGAATGGGTGTGTGAAGTTGCAAAACACCAGTCTCAACGTCAACAGTGAAGAGGCGACTACGGGATGCTGGCCTTCTAGGCAGAGTTCCTCTGTCCAGTGTCTGTTTTTTTTTGCCCATCTTAATCGTTTATTTTTATTGGCCAGTCTGAGATATGGCTTTTTCTATGCAACTCTGCCTAGAAGGCCAGCATCCCGGAGTCGCCTCTTCACTGTTGACGTTGAGACGTGTTTTGCAGGTACTGTTTAATGAAGCTGCCAGTTGAGGACTTGTGAGGCGTCTGTTTCTCAAACTAGACACTGTAATGTACTTGTCCTCTTTCTCAGTTGTGCACCGGGGCCTCTCACTCCTCTTTCTATTCTGGTTAGAGACAGTTTGCACTGTTCTGTGACGGGAGTAGTACACAGCGTTGTACGAGATCTTCAGTTTCTCGGAAGGAATAGCCTTAATTTCTCAGAACAAGAATAGACTGACGAGTTTCAGAAGAAAGTTCTTTGTTTCTGGACATTTTGAGCCTGTAATCGAACACACAAATGCTGATGCTCCAGATACTCAACTAGTCTAAAGAAGGCCCGTTTTAATGCTTCTTTAATCAGAACAACAGTTTTCAGCTGTGCTAACATAATTGCAAAATGGTTTTCTAATGATCAATTAGCCTTTTAAAATGATAAACTTGGATTAGCTAGCCCAACATGCCATTGGAACACAGGAGTGATGGTTGCTGATAATGGGACTCTATACGCCTATATAGATATTCCATTAAAATCTGCACAATGTTTACACTGTATTTCGGATAAATTTTATGTTATTTTAATGGACAAAAAATGTGCTTCTCTTTCAAAAACAAGGACATTTCTAAGTGACCCCAAACTTTTGAACGGTAGTATATATGTAAAGAGCGAGGTTACAGCTGTCATGATGAGAGAGTAATGTTGAATGGATTTTAGATTCAGCTCTCTCCAAATTAAAAACAATAATAGATTAAGAATCAAATCAAATTTTATTTGTCACATACACATGGTTAGCAGATGTTAATGCGAGTGTAGCGAAATGCTTGCGCTTCTAGTTCCGACAATGCAGTAATAACCAACGAGTAATCTAACCTAACAATTTCACAACAACTACCTTATACACACAAGTATAAAGGAATGAATAATATGTACATAAAAGTATATGAATGAGTGATGGTACAGAACGGCATAGGCAAGATGCAGTAGATGGTATAGAGTACAGTACATACATACAGTACATACATATGAGATGAGTAATGTAAACATATAAAAGTGGCTAGTGATACATGTATTACATCAAGATGGCAAGATGCAGTAGATGGTATAGAGTACAGTATATACATTTGCTATTTGCTATTAAATGTGTTTAATATTGAAATGTGTTACAGAGAATATGGAAGTGGTTTTAGATATTTGAAGGTTGATATTTCAGTATATTTGAAGGCTTTATATTGTTTTTTCAGATGATGATTATAATGGCAATCTTAGGAGTCATATGCGTTGGAGTTGTCTTCTGTAAGTACCATATATATCTACATTTTCACTCACAGACGAAGTCTGCTTCACTCGATTCTCACACAAAACAACATATGGGAAAATGTTTTTAGACAGTTTTGTGAAATTGTGAAACACATGCGCATGTCATTTTGTTTTGCTGTAGCCTAGTAGTCTGATGTCCAAAGTAGGAAACAACTGTTTACTCTGTGATACTTACATGGTCTCTTTCTCATCTTCTCCCTGCAGTGTATTTCTATTATTGAGCTGGTCTCTTCAGGGACGGATAACAAGCGCAAGATGAGATACCAGAATGAAGCCAAATCCACCCTCAATTCCCTCAACACTTCCTCTTCTTCATCCCTCTCTTCTTACCGATGCCTTCCATCCAAAACCACCATGCTCTTGTAGACGTTGGCACAGTGCCTCTCCCTCTTCTTTCTTCACGTCGCTCTCTGCCGTTGTGTCCTTGAGCAAGGTACTTAACCCCTACAATTGCTCTGGCGGCGCTGATCTGTGGCTGACGCTGTGCTGCTCTGGACATTGTGGGTGTGTGTTGGTGTGTCAGGTTTGGTATTGTGACAGCAAATCGATAAATGTCTGATGTAAAATGGACAATAAAGTATCTATTCTATTCTGTTGTTTGCACTTTCTCCAACTCTCTTTTTTGTCTCTCTTCACCCCCCATTTGTAAGTGTGTTTTCCCTTCAAAGTCCAATGTATGTGCTATCCCAGAGGGCTTATGGACTGTATGGACTTCTCTAATACACTACCGGTCAAAAGTTTTAGAACACCTATTCATTCAAGCGTTTTTCTTTATTTTTTATATTTTCTACATTGTAGAATAATAGTGAAGACATCAAAACTATGAAATAACACATATGAAATCATGTAGAAACCAAAAAAGTGTTAAACGAATCAAAATATGTTTTAGATTCTTCAAATAGCCACCCTTTGCCTTGATGACAGCTTTGCACACTCTTGGCATTATCTCAATCAGCTTCACCTGGAATCCCTTTCTATAGTCTTGAAGGAGTTTACACATATGCTAAGCACTTGTTGGCTGCTTTTCTTTCAGTCTGCGGTCCGACTCAACCCAAACCATCTCAATTTGGTTGAGTTTGAGGGATTGTGGAGGCCAGGTCATCTGATGCAGCACTCCATCACTCTCTTTCTTGGTAAAATAGCCCTTACACAGCCTGGAGGTGTGTTGGGTCATTGTCCTGTTGAAAAACACATAATAGTCCCACTAACCACTAACCTCCTCCTCCATGCTTTACGGTGGGAAAAACACATGCGGAGCTCATCTGTTCACCCACACCGCATCTCACAAAGCGAGAGATTTGCTCAAACGTATTAAGGAAAGAAATTCCACAAATTAACTTTTAAGAAGGCACACCTGTTAATTGAAATGCATTCCAGGTGACTACCTTGAAGCTGGTTGAGAGAATGCAAAGCTGTCATCAAGGCAAAGGGTAGCTATTTTGAAGTATTTCAAATATAAAATATATTTTGATTTGTGTCATGAGAATTTTGTTCTCAATGTTCATAAACTGAACTTCAATTAAACTACTCTGTCTGTTACTAAGAATTTGTAAGGTTCTTATTGAAATGAAACAGACAGAGGCCAGTCTACAATAGTCAGCATGCTTATTTACGAGAGCTCTGCTTATCATTTCCTGTACATTGGTCTATATACCCCACATTTCATCATAAATGTCCCTCCTCTCAGAAACAATGACAATATAGTTCACAAGTCTTCTCCTTCTCATACATTGTCTGCCACCTGTTATACAATCTACTACAAGCCCAAGGTCTCTCCCATCCCTGGGTGGGGACAGAATGTCCTGTACGGAACACAGTAGTACAGCTTGTCTGTCGATAGCTCCTCTTATCATTTGTTTCACACTTGCACCCTGCTTACATACTAAAAAGGAACAAAAAGTCTTTGTTCTAATTCTGACTAAAACTACACACATCAGATTTAGATTTATGATTCTAATACATGTCATACAATAACAGTGTAGAATTCTGTTAGTTATAGTTCAATGTTAAATGTATACATCATTTAGTCATTATTCATAAAAATCATAACACTTTGTTTAACACTTTTTTGGTTACTACATGATTCCATATGTGTTATTTCATAGTTTTGATGTCTTCGCTTTTATTCTACAATGTAGAAAATAGTAAAAAAGAAAGAAAAACCCTTGAATAAACTTTTCACCGGTAGTGTATATTGAAGGGGGAAAGGGGGGGACTAAGGAGAAACAAAGAGGCAGAGGGTGCTACCACATGGAGAAAGGAATAAAGCTGGAACAAAGGGGGAAATTAATATTGTTACCAATGAGAACCCCTAGATTGGCCCTTGTTGAATGAATTTCCCTCCTATTTTCTCCAATCTTCTATGTTTTTCAAATGAATATGATAGGTCATTTTTTGTCATGTTAACCAACTTGTTTGGTATTATAGTTGTCTTTTGATATCCACATGTCCTTTGTCTTTTTCTCTCTGTTAAGACCTGTATACCTCCCCCAAATCTAATCTCACTGTAAAAAGGCAGAATAATAGTAAAGAAAGACATGATTGATTTCCAAATAAGGAGGATTAGAAATAATGCAAACAATTAAATTGATGGAATTAGAATACTAGAATGGTCATGAATCTTATGATGCTCCAAAGGTCAGCCATGTTGGTCAAGGAGTTGGTCAACCATGGTTTGCCAGTGCTGTGATAAGATATTGTGTAAAACAATGAATGTGAATAATTTATCTGCTCTGTATTATGTGTTAGCCAGCCAGTTAGTTTTGGCTATTATGGAGAGCAAAGGCACAACTCCAGAGAGAAATAGGTGGCGCAGCAGTGTCACATTTGGTAGCCTGCCTAAATCAATTGCAAAGCTTTTTAATCGCCTAGCCAACTTTGCTTGATAGGCATTCACCATTACGCCACTAGGTGGCACAAAAGGATCTCTCCCAGGACTGATCTATTTGAATGGCGGGAGCAGGCCCGCCATATCAGTTTGCAAACAATGTAAAAATATATATATCATTGAGTTAATAAAGCTGCATACAAACATGGTCTCTTTTTTGTTTTCTTGAGTAAGGCAGCTCCAAAATGCAGGTGTTTCAGCCTAGCGCAGTGCTTTCTGTGGTGGTGTGGCAAGCCAGTTGAAAATACAGAGCGTTGCGCCGTGATTGACTCAGTGTTCTGTCACTCATGGGGACACAGCGTCACCGCCAAGTCTAAGGGTAGAGCTAGAGAATTCAAGCCCCTTGGGTGCTGCCATAGAGTTAGATTAGAAGTGCCCATCCAAGAAGGCTCAAGGTCATTGGCCACAGATAAAATTATGTCAAATCACGTTATATCTACAGTAGCTTTGATTGGACTGATCATGTCAATATCATACTTTCAAAATCTTAGCTAGCAGTCATCATCATGAAGTCAAGTCGACAATCTACTGGAAAATCCTTTTAAATCCTTGTCATATGAAGAGAAATAATGAAGAGAAATTATTAATAAAACGTCATCGGCCATTGGACATAAACATTACACAACAAGTTGGAAATCGCAAATTCAACAATGAGTGGTTTGGAAGGAATCAGTGGCTAACTGCAAGCATTGCAAAGCAATTAGCATGCTATTCAGTGGAGTGGCTGTGTGGTCCCAAATCTAAGATTAAGGGTCTCCTTTCCTGGTTTAAAATGATAAACATTGGCTATGCTGTCAATGAAGCATGATATGTGCCACGCGCAAAACAACTTAACTCAGAACTGCAAAATCTGACTTTAGTGAGTTCAAGACAACTGGGAACTTGGGGAAAATGAGCTACGACTGGGAAAATACGTTTTGAACGTTCATCCAACTCGGAATTGTAAATTCAGAACTTGGGCCTGTTTCTTGAGCTACGACCTGAAGATCACTGACATCATCATGATTCAACCTTTTTTTCTCTCTCGAGTTCCCAGTTGTCTTGAACGCGCCATAAGTCCAGAGAATGACAGACTTTGTTGACAAAGTTTGATGACAAAATTTGCCCACGAAGCCCCGCCGCGCCACCTTCCTGTTCAAGTGAGTACAGCACAAGGTGAGTCCAAAAATGTCTTGTATGCTGCTGCATAAATTATGTAATATGCCAGGGAGATATGTATACTGTAGCTAAGAAAGTATCAACTAAGTGTATGTTGTGTAGTAAGCTGTTAGTAGCCCATGTGCCTCACCGTAATAATTTGGTCTATTTTTACCTTTTAATTTCGCCTACTGTTCTGACTTGGTGGTGCACATGTAGCCTATAACCTGTATTTGAGAAATGTAATCATTGAATTTTGTAAGAGCTTTCAATGTCTGCTTATATGCCCCCTTTACTTATATTACGGTTCTGACTTGGTGTACAGGGAGAACACTGTAAGAACGGCCCATGTTCTGAATTCTGTTGCTGTACATTTCAAAAGTGCTGAACAAATAATTATATCATTAATGTCTTAATCGAAATTACGGATTGCCACTTATCTGCTTGTTGTCCCCTTATGCCATAGCTTGTACATCTCTATTGTCAGCATGAACCACATTTGTTTAAGCAAGTCAGCCATGTTTTTTTTAAAGGCAGTAAATGAGTCAGAATGAACTGTTTCGCTGCCAGACAAAGCTCCGCTGATAGCCAGGTGTAGCAGTGGTAAGGTGTTGGGACAGCTTTATGTAGACCCTAACAGTTTGTGGGCACCGTTTGTCACCGCTATAGTGCAATTCGTGTATTGTTTAGTGTTGTGGCTTTGCTGGCATTCATCCCACTTTTTTTGTTGTCCCACCAAGATTGGCATGCTAAAACCGCCACAGCATCAACTAGTTGATACTTGTAAAAAATATTTAAAAAATACATTCTTTAATGCCTACCTCGTACCAATGTTTGTCCTGTGTAATGGCAATCTTTATTTTGTGTGCTGAAGTGCGTCGTTTTTGATAAAACTTCAACGGCATCATGAACTTCACCCAGTAACAGGTCATTTTAGCCTCTACCAGGATGCTGAAACTTGGCCACAAGTGGATCTTCCAGCAAGACAATAACCCCAAGCACACATCAAAATCCACAAATAAGCAGATCAGCTTTAATATTGCAGATAGATTGTGGGTTCTATCCTTAGAAATCATATTATATTACCAGAGAGCTGTCATAATCCATTAAAGTTCCATAATGGAAGTAATCTTGGTCAGGGAGAAATCCAAAACCAGTCTAAATAGAATGAATGGCATTAGAACAGGGTTTTACAAACTCGGTCCCCGGGACCCTAAGGGGTGCACGTTTTGGTTTTTGCCCTAGCACTACACAGCTGATTCAAATAATCAACTCATCATCAAGCTTTGATCATTTGAATCAGCTGTGGTGTTAAGGCAAAAACAAAAAAGTGCACCCCTTAGGGTCCAGAGGACCGAGTTCAGGAAACGCTGCAGTAGAGGCATAGGTGATGCATTTCCTGCTTTTACTGATGCAGGAAAATAAAAGGCATGTGATGTATCAGACACGTATTTAACGGAATTAAGGTCAACCTGAAATATTGTCATGATTATAAATACAGTTTATATGGCTTTTATACACATTTTCTGTGTAAATAGCCAACAAAAATATGAAAACAGACCATAAATGTCTCAGATTTTGTTTTCTTGGAAAGCTGAGTCTGCTATTATATAATACAATATTAGTACTTGTTGCATTTACAACTTGTCTAAGTACTATCATCAACTGATTTCAGCCAGTGTATGGCTGTGCATTGACTGAATAGTTTGAATATAATTTTGGCATATTGGCAGTTAAATAAATTAATGGAATCATTCCTCTAAAACTGATACAGTGCAGATAAATTCTTCACATCCATTGTTTTACACAATATCTTATCACAGCACTGGCAAACCATGGTTGACCAAGTCCCTGACCAAAATGGCTGACCTTTGGACCATCATAAGAATCGTTCCATTCAGTGGCAAAATGTTCTGTGTCGTTATCCTCACAAGGTAAGGCATTGAAAAGGAATTGAAAACAGGGGTGTTAATCATTTTGACCCCTACCTTTGAGAAAACATTTTTTACTTGTTAAACAAAATGGCTTTACCTGAGCAACTGTATTAGTATAAAATATAATTTTTCAACCAAACAATGTGCTCAGTGTTTAAATGATTTATTTCAATCAGTCGTTATTGCTCATCTTTATCAAAAGGCGTCAATTTCAGACCCCACTGTAGTTTGAATTGCTCCTGAGCCTTGATTATACTAGCTGTTTACCCTACGCTTACAGGATATAGGCTATGCATATAAACCATTTAATCATATTCCCCACCTCCCAATAACAAGAAGAATAATCCTTTATTACATTTTTATTTAGGTACCCAAAAAAGAAATGCAGGGTCAGTTCGATCACAGACAGGAAACCTTTCCAACACCTGGCACAGCGTGATTTATCTTGGAATAACAACAATGATGCTACCTTCAATAAAGACAAGACATTAATGCTATAAAAACATCAAGCTAATGCTCATCAAGGCCAGTGTTGGAGGTAACGTGTTACAGTAATATATTACTTCTGTGCGTAACGGAGTAATATAACGAGTTGTCTTCAAATATTGCAATAGTTACATTTTTCAAGTAACGAGTCCTTTACTTTCATCATATCTCACAGTGTGTTATACATTGAGTGTACAAAACATGTTCTTCCCATGAAATAGCATTCACCTGGTCAGTCTAGGATCCCTTATTGATGTCACTTGTTAAATCCACTTCAAATCAGTGTAGATAAAGAGGTGACAGGTTAAAGAAGGATTTTTAAGCCTTGAGACAATTGAGGCATGGATTGTGTATGTGTACCATTCAGAGGGTGAATGGGCAAGACAAAAGATTGAAGTGCCTTTGAAAGCCATTTTGCAATGGTCATCTTAGTCTCCGGACTTGAAAACCTGTGGTATGGCAGTAGGTGCCAGGCACACCGGCTTTTGTCAAGAACCGCAACGCTGCTAGGGTTTTCAAGCTCAACAGTTTCCCGTCAAGAATGGTCCACCACACAAAGGACATCCAGTCAATTTGACAACTGTGAGAAGCATTAGAGTCAGCATGGGCCAGGATCCCTGTGGAATGTTTTCGACACCTTGTACAGTTCATTCCCTTACAAATTAAAGGTGTTCCTAATGTTTGGTATACTCTGTATATAAACTCAGAGAGGCTGGACTGAGGGCTTGTAGGCCTGTTGGAAGGCAGGGCCTCACCAGACATCACCGGCAACGACGTCGCCTATGGGCACAAACCCACCGTCGTGGCAAAAAAGTGCTCTTCACTGATGAGTCGCGGTTTTGGCTCACCAGGGGTGATGGTCAGATTCTCTTTTATCGTCGAAGGAATGAGCATTACACCGAGGGCTGTACTCTGGAGCGGGATCGATTTGGAGGTGGAGGGTCCATCATGGTCTGGGGCGGTGTGTCACAGGATCATCGAACTGAGCTTGTCGTCATTGCAGGCAATCTCAATGCTGTGCGTCACAGGGAAGACATCCTCCTCCCTCATGTGGTACCCTTACTGCAGGCTCATCCTGACATGAGCCTCCAGGATGACAATGCCACCAGTCATACTGCTCGTTCTGTGCATGATTTCCTGCAAGACAGGAATGTCAGCGTTCTACCATGGCCAGCGAAGAGCCCGGATCTCAATCCCATTGAGGACGTCTGGGGCCTGTTGGATCGAAGGGTGAGGGCTAGGGCCATCCCCCCCCAGAAATGTCCGGGAACTTGCAGGTGCTTTGGTGGAAGAGTGGGGTAACATCTCACAGCAAGAACTCGCAAATCTGGTGCAGTCCATGAGATGCACTGCAGTACTTAATGCAGCTGGTGGCCACACCAGATACTGACTGTTACTTTTGATTTTGACCCCATTTGTTCAGGGACACATTATTCCATTTCTGTTAGTCACATGTCTGTAGAACTTGTTCAGTTTGTCTCAGTTCTTGAATCTTGTTATGTTCATACAAATATTTACACGTTACGTTTGCTGAAAATAAACGCAGTTGACAGTGAGAGGACGTTTCTTTTTTTGCTGTGATATATATAGATAGATGGCAGCTGTGTTGTTACCCTGCTTATCCTTTTCCTCGTGAAAATACTCCCATTACTTTTACTTAGTCGAAGAGAAAGAGGACAACGTTTTAGTCAAATGCAAACTCTGCACAGGCAGCAAGCATTGATCTCTTCGTCCAGAAACACCACATCAAATCTAAAATAGCATCTGGAGGTCATGCAGAAAGGCACAAAAGCTGGAAGCCTAAGTTCCAGAAATTCGTGAAAGAGGAGAAATCTATAGGCATTATGATAATAAACAAAAGATGCACATGCCTAAACAATATTTTGTTCTTACAAAATGTCCATATAAACAATCAAAATGATAAATCCAATGTTTGATCACAACAAAATTATATTTTAATATACAAAGGAATAGGCCTATTGGCCATAAACATTTAGGCAGCCTTACGAAACGAAATGTACATTAAAGCCACTAAATACAGGCTATCAAGTGACAACAAGGATGACTTCAAATAACCCGCCGCATTAACCTGCTGAAGGTGAATGCAAACCGTGTCATATAAACCCTACACAAAATGCATTGTAATAAAGTCATACCTCCTCTGTCCTTGACCTTTCCTAAATAAGTCTATTTAACACACTGACTGACGTTAGAATTTCGATATTACAATCAAGAGTGTGTTCTAAGCACTTTAAGGAAGATATGTATTTTCCCCCCACGCTGCCCTTCCTTCACCCGACAGTTGACTAACGGCCAATCAAAACTACACCTAAACTATATTGAACATAACTTCACACATAATAACAATAGATGCAGTCTAGAGACCAGATTAAATTCACAAGTCTGATGGGTGACAATCAGGCTATCAATTGTAATTGTGAATGAAGGATTCAGCACCTAGGATAGCACCTTAGGTGTGGCTTTGCTCATCTGATACAGGTAGGCCTATAGTGGAGCTTCATGGTATTGAATGGACAGCGGAAGAAAAGAAACACAATCACAACAAGTAATATGTAATATATTACTTTTCATGCAACAATATCGTAACTTGACAAGATTAATTTTCTTAAATGTAACAATAGATTACTTTTCTAAGTAATGAATCCCAACACTGATCACGCCACACAAATCCCCAAATATTACAATGATGTGTAATGTAGGGGAGTGTAATGTAGGGGACTTGTGTGGCTATATAAACACGACTTGTTTTTTTGGTGTACCCTCAAAAGTGCTTTACGGTTGAAAGCCATGCCACATGCTTGACATTTGAACGGCTTCTCTCCAGTATGTATGAGCATATGTCGTTTTCTATCTTTGCTGACATAAAAGCGTTTATCGCACACTGTGCATGGATACGGCCGCTCCCCTGTGTGCCTCCGCAGATGCTCCTGCAGCTCACTCTTCTGCCTACAACCTTTGCCACATTCTGGACACTTGAATGGCCGTTCTCCAGTGTGTGTCCGGGTGTGTATCCTCAATTCAGCCGTAGATTTGAAACCCTTTCCACAGAGGTCACAGAGGAACGGTCTCTCGCCAGTGTGCATTAACATATGCCTTCTTAACCATACCAACTGAAAAAACTTCTTCCCACAGTCTGGGCAGATGAAAGCAGCATCTGTGTGATGCAACATGTGTTGTTTCAATAGCTCTTTTCTCTGGAACCTTTTCCCACAAGTGGCGCAAGCGTGGGGTTTTCCCTCGACATGACTCTTAGAGTGCGATTGCAGTAGTTTTTCACTCCGGAAACCCTTTCCACACTCAGCGCAGAGGAATGGTTTCTCCCCTGTGTGAATTCGCTCGTGAATAGTCAGGGTGTACTGTGTTCGGAATAGTCGCTGGCACACTGAGCACTGGTAAGGAGTGGACTCATTTCTCTGATGTAAGCGCAGCTCAGTTAACGAAACAAAAGTCTTCTGACAAGAAGGACAGGGGAACGGTCCCGTAAATTGATGAGTACGACTGTAGTGGCTCTTCAGGTCCATGCCCTGAGAAAAAATCTCGTCACAAAATGTGCACTTCAAGACGTCAGGACACTTGTTGAGACTTTCCTTTTGGTGTGAAGCAATGTGCCTTACCATCGTAGCTTCAAATTTAAAAGTCTTATGGCATAGAGGACATGCTTTAGGAATTGTCTTTTTATTAGAGGACTGTGCTGTAGTGGTGGAGGCTTGAGAGATTGGTGGTTCCTGGGTTGCTGTACTGGAAGGCTGAGGAATGTCATTTTTATTTTCCCTTGGAGCCAGTGACCATGCTGGCTTAGTCCCATGTTTGTAAACTCTCTCTAACCGACAACCTCTTTTGCTCTGCTGGTGTCTCTTCCTTTGACTGTGGGATACAAAAGCCTTCAAAGCACTGGGACACTTAAAGCGGCTTTTGTCTGAGGCGTGATGGTGAAGAAAGTGGCTTTTCAAACTAGACGTTTGTGAAAACGTTGCATGGCATACAGGGCATGTTTTGGAATTATTTGCATTTAAGGAAAGTTCTGGAATGATGCGAGCAGAAGGGCTTTTTGATCGTTTTTTTTTGACGGCTTCACTTGTAGGACAACATCTTTTGTTACTCTGGTGTTTCTTCAAATCCCGGAGGAAGGCAAAACCCTTCAGACAAAGAGGACACTTAAAAAGTATTTTGCCTTTGTGAAATATGATAAGATGACTTCTCAACATATATTGAAATTCAAAAGTCTTATGGCATAGATGGCATGTTTTGGGATCACTACTTGCATTACTGGACTGTCCTGATATCCTGTCATTCTTTCCATGCTGGTGTTCATTGACCTCCTGTCGTTTCATCATCTCCTCACACTCCTGCTGCTGATGTTGTTGTAAGTCGTCCTGATGGTCAAAGCCTTCCCCACACTGGGTGCACTGGTGAGGGCTCTGCTCAGTGTGACTTCGCATGTGCGTTGTCAAATCCTTTGCGTCAACAAAACTCTTCCCACATAAGGAGCACGTTTTGGCACGCTTGCTTCTTTTAGGAGACTGCTCTGTGGTATGGGAAACAAGACCAGGAGCGCCAATTGGTGTTGGAAGAGAGAAGTACCATTGTTAGAAGGTTACAGATGTCACTCTCACCCCTAACTTGAGACTTGGAATACATTTTCTACACACACACACACACACACACACACACCACTAACTTAAATCTTGGAATTAATTATACACACCTTCCATACATGTCAAAAATATATAGTTTTTTAAATTTTTTATTATGTTTTACTCACCTGTCATATGACTGTTGTCATCAAGTTGGGTCAGCAGCACCACGGACTGAAGTTCTAAATCAGACACGTCTTCAACCACCTGTTGTTTTCTTCCACTATTCATTCTGCTGTCACTTTCATCCCCTTTTCTCTCGTCTGTTTGCTCTCCGGGGAGTGCCTTGACTTCCACTTTTCTAGACGCCCTTTTCTCATGTCGATGATCCAACTCCACAGAAGGCCCTTCATCCTGATCCGAAGACACGACTTCGCCATCTGAAACCTTGCCAGTTCCCTCGGAATCAGGCATATCAGGCATGTTGGCGAGAAATGTGTGCAGTTCAGAAAAGAACGGACAGGTCGCTCGGCCACTACTGCTTGGGTTCCTCAGTGCTTGTCTGTAGCTGTGCTTCATGTGCTTCATCTTGGATTGGCACTGCTTCCACGTCCTTTTGATGCCGATGTCCTTTAGCCGCTCTGAAACTTCACTGTACGCATGTTTCTTTCGGTAACTCTGCTCCATCATCTGAAGAACCTGTTTGTTTGACCACACGGAGATCAGTGCTTTCGTCCCCTCCAGGGTCCAGGTCCGTGTGTCATTGTCTGCCGATGTTGTAGAAGACATGTCTTCAACCATCTGTTTGCGACAATGTTTTTTGGGGGGGCTTTTCATCTTGATGTCACTCTGAGGGATGCAAAATGTTTCATCCTCATTTTTCTCTTTGGTTTGCTCTCCGGGGAGTGTCTTGCCTTTCACTTTTCTGGAAACCATTTCCTCACGTTGAGGCGCCAACTCGACAGCCACAGAAGGCCCTTCATCCCGATCCAAAGACATGACTTCTCCATCTGAAACCTTGCCAGTTTCCTTGGACCCAGGCATATCAGGCACCGCGGCAAGAAATTTGTGCAGTTTAGAAAAGAAAGGACACGGTCGGCTGCTTGGGTTCCTCAGTGTTTCTCTGTATCTCCACTTCAAGGCTTTTATCTTATTGTGGCACTGCTTGGTTGTCTTTCTGATACCAAGCTCCTTTAGACACTCCGATATCTCACTGTAAACATGTCTTTTTCTATAGCTCTGCTCCATCTTATGAAGAATCTGTTCATCCGACCATACAGAGATGAGCGACTTTGTCTCCTCAGGTGTCCAGCAGGTCCACCCGACGTCGTCTGCTGTCAACGATGATGTCGAGGACATGTCTTCTCCATCTACAATCTCTACCTTTAAAACATCATAAGCCAAGTCATGTCGCAGTCTCTCCTCATAGTCGTTCTCTCCCCATTCCTCTGTTCTTCCATCCACCATTTCCACTGCCTTCTTAACCGTGTCCAAACTCATCCCCAGCTCCTTCTCTACATTACCTTGCGCTATCAAAGTGTCCCCGTCCTTTCTGGATGCACACGTGGATAAAGACTGGCTATGCGAGCGTGCTTCATCAATGTCCATTTCTATCCTCTCTGAGAGCGAGTGAGACAGTGAAGAGAGGATACGATCGTCGGCACCAGATGAAGGAGCTGAAACATTGGGAAAAAGATCAATATTTAGTCTGCCTGTGATTGCTACATATATTTTTGGATTCAAATGATATATGCTATGATGATATATGATTCTTGAAGAATATAACTTGTAAATGCCTCATGAGCTTAGTTCAACTGTCGTAGCCCATCAAAATTAAAATATACGTTTGTTTTACTTTATAGCCTCAAATCATGGTTAAAACCAAAATTTTGGTATGGATGGTCAGTCCTTGTATCCATAGCTTTGTCTGTGAATATGAGAGTGGTTACATTTTTCCAACTCCATCCCTCAGATGTTTACTAAATCAATATCTTGAAAATAGAAACAAAGCATAAATTCCCCCAGAGCCCTCGCTGCTTACGTCCATGATTCCTTTCAAAACAAATTGGAGCGTCTCTACAACAGTTACACGTCCAGTGTAGCAGCCTGTTAGTCTCGTTACATTTAAAAACGTCATGAAAAATGTATTTGCCACTGTATGAAAACAGAGATGGAAAAAAGCCTACCATTAGTGAACAAATGGCCATGGCATCTGTTGTGCTGAAGAAGAGTCTTCAAAGGCTGAGGTTGAGTCACAGAATGTGCACACTCCTTCAGCACAGAGGGGGCAGGTCTGAGCCATGATACAGTCTGAAGGGGAGGTGGTTTAAAATTAGCAACAAATTAAATTGACCAAATGACAAAAGCAAGGTATGGTAGACTCCGCAATATAACAACAACTCAAAATCGTCCAAGGTTGCCACTATTGGCTCTTCCCAAATTGCATCTACCTGTTGAAAGGTTGGCATTGGAAGCAACTTCTCCAGCCTGATGAGGAACTCCCACATCAGAGTCTGCAGTGCTGCGTCATACCTGGGCCCGAATTCTTCTGGAAAAACATCCTAGAGGAAACATTAACGTGCATCTGAGTGGTGTAAAACAGATTATAAACGAATGCCTTAATTGAGTGTGAGGCATTCTATTGACATCATTAGTAGCTATACAACTCAATATTAGCTAATGCAGGTTGGGGTTCAGCATTACTGAGTAAGCCAGTAACGAGGACTTCCATGGAATAAGATGTGGAACAGATTGCGCACACACTGCCATACAGTTTACCTCTTTGATTTAAATGTCTGTTTAGCAGAAACATTGTTCTCACACCAACCTGGAAGAAGTGTTCTCTCTCAATTGGGTCATCGAGAAGAGTTTGGACGAGTTCCAAGAAGTTTGATTCCGATGCCTCCACCTCTGTATCTATCTACAGCAAGGATACATAACACAGTTAGTAAATGAACCTAGCCAACAGAGTTACAAGGCTTGATCACTTGAGTGGCACTCACCTCCTTTTCTCTATGAGTGATGATGCAGGTCCTCATCCTGCTCAGGTGTGGCTGGATGGTCTCTGGGTCGGCTGAACTATCAGAGCGACACAACTCCAGAACCAGCTGTCAACAACAAACAGGTAACACTGAGGCAGTGAGTATGGTATAAGAATGTTAAAGTAAGTGTTACACAGTATGTAAATGCACTTACAAATGCGTATAATACTGAACCTTTACTTATCATCATGCAACCTTGTTTTTCATTGGTGGCACAGTTAAACAATAGTTATTTTCTCACTTTTGGGTGTGATTGCATTGTTTCTCTGTCCCAGGAAAAGAAGAGGTTGGTTTTCATAACGTGTCTTGACCCACCTTTGAAACCCCGACGCCCTGGTCAAATTTACATCCAGGACGTTACTGAATCCTCATTCCGAACACATCACCCATATGGTTTGTTTTCAGACCAATAGCCCCACATGTGAAACCTTGATGATTAATTGGTACACTTATTTATTCCAGGGATGAAAGCCTCCTCTGAAGATCTCAAGCCATATTATTGGTGTGGTTTGCTGGTTTCGGAGAAATTCCCATGACTTTGTGAGATGTGCACATCTGTGAAACGTGCTTGAAATAAAGACGACCTGGAACGTGCCCAGAATTGTGTGTTGACACGTTCGTAAATTCACTCTGGCTATCTCCCCGATTTCCGAGCACTCTCGTCTGTGTGCCAGAGGGCAGAATAACTGATGAATTTACCAAACGAATATGGCCGGTGTCAGTAAACACCGGGAAAAAAGCTTGATTAAATTGTTGCCAGCAGCACAGTTTCCAATGCTCTGGATAACACGAAAACAGCTTAACCAGCTCTGCTAGGGCAAGTAAAATGGTCAGTGAGGTGTTCTCTCATTTATGTCTGGAAGTAGCAAGCTAGCTAGCTAACGTTAGCTTGACTGCCTTTGTGAGTTCAGAACTCTTGGATCAACCCTTCTCCTAGGCCAGAGCGACCAGTGTGTGCTCTAAACACTCCGAGAGAGAAACACTCAGAATTTACGAACGCCCAGAGCACACTCTGAGCTCTCTCTGGCACTCCAGAGTGAATTTTACGAACGCACCCATAATGTGACCCATAGTGCATTGCACCCATAGTGCGTCGTGAAGAATCAGGATGGACATGGCTATGAAAAGCGTGCAAAGGCCAGAAAGAAGAGATTGCGCGAAAGTAACGTTCACAAGAAAAAACATTTCAGAGGGTACATTCTCTACACAATTTGTTTCACTTTTGGATCCAGAAATCCTGTTGACTATTTAGAAGGAAAGAAATTCCACAACTTAACAAGGCACACCTGTTAATTGAAATGCATTTTCATGAAGCTGGTTGAGAGAAAGCCAAGAGATATTTTGACACTTTTGCAGTTACACTTTTGCGGTTACTACATGATTCCATATGTGTTATTTCATAGTTTTCATGTCTTCACTATTATTCTACAAAGTAGAAAATAGAAAAAATAAAGAAAAACCCTGGAATGAGTAGGTGTGTCCAAACTTTTGACTGGTACCGTACATGAGAGAAGATGACACTAAACTTGTTCAGTCAATGAATGGTGGGTATGAAGATCAAAACATTAAGCATTGTGAGAAGATACCTCCAATGTTTCACCAAACAAAAGTATTACGGTTACCATTTCACACCAGAGCGTTCCCCATACTTGGACTATCAAAGAGAAGTGATAAGTGTGTTGATATAATCTGGTAAGCGGTAATATGTAATATGAATGTACATTTGGCCACGGTTTCAAATGTGGGTCAAGACATCATGAAAACCAACCTCTTCTGTTCCTGGGACAGAGCACCAATGCAAATAACTAATTGTTTAACTGTGCACCTATTGAATAGAAGGTTGCATGATGGTACATAAGAATTAATCTTATACGCATTTGTTAAGTGCATTTAAACATTGTTAATAACTGGATGTAAATATTGGCTCACTATTTGTCAAACACAGACCAGTTATTGCACTATTTTGACCAATGCGATATAACTATTTGTTCATGATTTATAATGCATTTACAAATGAAGAAATGTTAAAAACATAGTTATAACCCCTTTACAAGTGGAACCTTATAGTAAAGTGTAACCGGATTTGTTTTAGTTTACCATTATTTTTACCGGGAGTCCCATTGAGCCCAAGGTCTCTTTCTCAAGGGAGCCCTGCATGCACACAAATGTCACCCTACGTTCTACTTCAGTCACACCCCTCCATCTCTCACCTGTGCTCGCAGCCCCATGATGAGTTGTACTTTCTCTCTGTAACTCATCAGATCAGGGATCATCTCCAAAACGGTGGTGACAAACTCCTCCACCAAGCCGTAGTCCATCGTGTCTCTCCGCTGAACAACCTGCCATAGAGCTGCCGACACCAGCCGCAGTGGAGGAACCAAAAGACGCAGAGACGACAGAGGAAGACCTGGTAGGAAAGAAAACATTTGTTGACGTTCCAGGCCATCTTCTATTGCAATTGCCACATACAGATTATCAGATTGTACACGTCATGGAGTGGTTTTGTTGCTGCGTAGCTAAATGTGGGTGGCAGTAGCCTAGAGGCTAGCCTTCTACTGGACAGGTTATGTTCCTACTTCTACACTGGCATAATGAAACAGAAATGAGTTAACTACATGAATGAAGGCAACTAAGATTACAAATAATAGAGCCTGCATTTCACTTATAAGTAGCCTACATGCATTTATTTGACACTTCTCAATATAACAACTGCCCTATACTGCAATCAATTGAACATAATGAAGCTTTGGTTTTCAGATGTAAGAACTTTTTTTAAGCCTCCCCACCTTAATTACCAAGAAAAATCACAGTAGTGCCTTTCTACTTTCTAAATCCATCCTGAATCCACCCTTCCAGTGGGATCAAGATTTTATGAATTTTCTGCATTAAAACCAAACTAACCTAATCCTGATTAAAGGTCAGACTGGATTACCAAATCCGTATTCAGAGGATGAGAATCTCATTTTTCAGTTTTGAAATACCCAACATTTAATCCAATTAGGGCTGTGACTGTCATGGCATTTTGGAAGACTGTAATTGGACAGCTAAATGACCGAGGTCACCATAATAACGGTTCAAAAAACGTTGACCCATATTTTGTCCTCTCCTCCGCTCCTGACTGCATGTGCTGCCATAGAAATACAATGGACGTCCACATTCAATTCGATGATGGTGGACTGGCGGCCATTGCGAGTGTACCCAGAGCAGCAAAGCAGGAAGTAAAATATGTGCTGCGATTTTTGGATTCAACTCCGCTGACATTACAAAAAAAATGTATATATTCCATTGCATGAGCCGCATTAGTTAACATAATTTCAATGAACATTCTATATACAAACACTTACTCCATCATTTGCTCACACACACACATTTATACTGACTATCATCATATACGCTGCTGCTCCTCTGTTGATCATATATCCTGATGCCTAGCCTAGTCACCTTACCCCTCTATCAATGCGGTATCCCTTCACATTGTAAATATGGTACTGGAACTGACCCTGTATATAGTATGCTTACTTTATCGTGTTCTTATTTCTATATATCGCGTGTTTTGTTCTAGCTTGCTATTTTTGTATTACATTGTTATGATTACTGCACTGTTGGGGTTAGAGCTTGCAAGAAAGGCATTTTTCACTGTAATTGTGCATGTGATTTTAAGGGTGCGAACGTAAAATCCCTTTGGCCATCTACTCTGATTTCAGTGTGCAGAATAACGGATTAATTTACAAATGTGCAACAACCGTTGAACATGACCGGTGTCAGTAAACGTCTGCAAAAAAACTATGAAATTGTTGCCAGCAGCACAGTTAGTCACCAATGCTCTAGATAACAGCTCAACCAGCTCTGCTAGGCCAAGTAAAATGGTCAGAGTGAGATGTTCTCTCTTATGTCTGAAAGTAGCAAGCTGGCTAACTTTAGCCAGGTAGCGTTGGTGCTTCAGCAAAACACTCTGAATCTGGATTTATGAACTCACCCTAAAACTTGAAATTATTGCAGGGTTAGAGGTTATATTCCTGTGTGCTGCTGCTGCTGCATTGTGGTCATTCAGTCAGCTGTTTGTTAGCCTGCAAATTCTGATCCTACCGTTACACTTGTTTACATTACTGCACTGGGGTCGGAACGCAGTCATGGTTAGATTAAAACATTGCGGAGCCGGTGTGCGATATAGGTCGGAAAATGTACCTCAATGCAGGGATGGGATGTGCCACTACAATTTTATCTATATCCAAACTGGTAACTTACATCGAGAGGATTGAAATACTGCTAGTTTTTCCAGAAAACGTACCTTTTCGCCTTAATGCTAGCTAGCAGTAGCCACACCAGCCATTTAGGAATGGCACGTCATGTTGATCAACAAAGGAGCTGATTGGCTGACAATGCCATTGCAAAATGGTTGCAGTGACTACTGCTAGCTAGCATGAGTACGAAAAGGGCAGTTTTCCATAAAAACTAGCAGTATATAAATCTTCAATGTATCAGTTTGGATATAGATCAAATTTGGAGTACATCCCATCCCTGCATTGAGGTACGTTTTCCGACCGGGCCCTGCTGTTGTGTTTTTAAGCAAGGCACTTAATCCACCCAGGGGTGCTGCGTGCACACTGTGCCTCTCAATGTGTGTGTGTCTTGGGTTTTGGGGAAGACAGAGGACGAATTTCCACCAGCCACTCAACAAATCAAATCTGCAAAGTTGCTTAGGAGCTAGAAGCAGAGCTGCCATGTCTGTCGGCTCCATCTTGCCATATCGAACCTATATGTGATACCAATTAAGCCTGGGGACAGGTTACATTCTTTACAAACAGCCCAATACTGATGTTTTTTTGACTAATTTGTGAAAATTAGCTAATCAGATCAGCTCTTATAAAGATTTGATGTAAAAAAGATCTGAAATGATTGGTCAACACCAACTTGTGGGAAAAATATCATAACTGTGTAACCTGTCTAAACATAGCCTTAAACTCTTGAAGATTATTATGTTGAGCTGTGTGACAGGGTTTACACAGGCAGCCCAATTTTTATATTTTTTCCACTAATTGGTCTTTGACCATTAACATCAGATCTTTACACATCAATATATATATATATATATATATATATATATATATATATATATATATATATATATATATATATATATATATATGAGCTTGTTATGATTGGTCCATTGAACAAAATAGCAGAATTGGGCTGCGAATTCTAGAAATTAATATTGCGCCACATTTCTTTAAATAATTGTCTATCCATTTAGTTAAGAAAACAATTGTCAAGTCTGACACTGAAAACTATTAATGTAACCTGATTTTCTTACCATTATCTTCCTCCTCGTCAGTTTCCTTGGACTCAGGCATGTCAGGCATGGCGGCGAGAAATTCGTGCAGTTCAGAAAAGAACGGACACGGTCGGCTACTGCTTGGGTTTCTCAGTGTTTCTCTGTATCTCCACTTCAAGGCCTTAATCTTGTTTTGGCACTGCTTCCACGTCCGTTTGACACCAAGGTCTTTTAGCCGCTCCGAAATTTCGCTGTAAACATGTTTGTTTCTGTACGTTTGCTCCATCTTCAGAAGAATCTGCTCGTCTGACCATACCGAGATCAGCGCCTTTGTCTCATCTGCGGACCATGTCCATCCGACATCGTCTGCAAATGACATTGTCGATCTAGTTTTTTGATAGTAGTCTACAGCAACTAGTAAACTAGATAATACAAGGTTAATATTGGTGTTAGTAGCTAAGTCCAAAAGCGTTGGTCGCCTAAACAAAGTGGTGGACTACTCCCTCTTTGGCTGGCTACTTCGACGTGGCGTCATGACGTCATCTACAAGAAAACATGGTCGATTTCCAGGTGGGCTTCTTTGCAGTCGTGCTGTGAATCTGAATATTGCCAAATAAGTTAGAAATAGAAAGTAATACGAACTAACTTACCGAAGTACGTTTGATTAAAATGTATCAGTAAAACAGTCCAGAAGATGAGTTAAATTGAGTTAAATTTTATCATCAGCGGAAAAAAACTCTAGATCAATTTTACTCCACATAGAGGGAAGAATATAAAGCTCGCCCTCCATTTGGCAAATTTGATTAACACTTACAAGCAAAAACTCCAACAGGAAGTACCAGTTACGCGCTCAATACGGAAGTGGTCTGATGAAGCAAACGCTAAATTAGAGGACTGTTTCGCTACCACAGACTTTAGCACATCAGTCTTTTAAAAATATATATATTTTTGTAAAAAAAAAAATATTGACAAAAAATCAATACAGAAAGTACATAAGGGAACACAAGTATATATAGATTATATATAATAGACAATCGAGCTACATAGATTATATATAATGGACAATCGAGCTAGGGGGTACAATATCACATTACAATTACACAAGGACCTTAAGGGACATACATACACTTACAATTCTAACAGCTTTTTTGTTAGTAGAGTATTTAACTGTCTTAAAATACAGTTCAATTTATTTTTGTAGGGTAAGAAAATGTGTTTTTTTGTTAGTAAATTTACATTTGTGTAACCAATATTCTAAAAACAAAGAAGTATTTTTATACAATATATCCCGATTATTCCATATATAATATCTGTGTGGAGAAAAATTGTGTTTATAAATTAAGGACCATGACAAGAAAACCTACCGATGAAAAGCAGAAAGTTTCACTGGAATTTTGTCAATATTATAAGTTAAGGCCACCAAAAGAAGAGAAGACATGATGAGGAATAAAATTCCAGATAGAAGTGGGTCTTCTTAGGAATTGTTTTATCCAATTGATTATTTAAAGTAGTAAAGTCCAGAAAATTCAGTCCACCATACTCATAAGTGTTCATTACAACAGTTTTCCTAATGTAATGGGTACGGTTTCTCCAAAGAAAGTTGAAAAGCATCTGGTCTATCTCCTTGCTTATTTTACTGTCAAGATACAAAGATAGAAGATATGTTACTCTGAGATACCTTCGGCCTTGGTTATTAGGACTCTACCTTTTAAAGATAAGTCCCTCTGTAGCCATTGATTTAGCTTCTTCTGGGTATGTTTAATAAGAGGGTTAAAATTTAGTAAGCCTCTAGACTTCTGATCCTTTGTAATGGTTATGCCTAAATATGTAAGTTCTTCTTTTACTGGAATACCATAATATGAAGGTGTCACACAATCTTTGACAGCTATGAGTTCACATTTATTAATGTTAAGGTATAGACCAGACGCTTTGGAAAAGGATTGTATCACATTGATCGATATGGGAATTTGGTTAGCGTCTTTGTCACCACAGTGACAGATACATAGTTGATTTGCAAATACGAGCACTTTTGGATGTTAAATGCTTTAGAAAATGAAACGTTGAAACTGCTTTTTATCTATCTGAATATTTTCTTCACTCTGTCTGTAGACAAGATAGAATATGGGCTGAGACCATACTTTAAAAAAAATATAAAGATTAGTATTGGTTTCCCCAAATACCTGAGAGGAAATGTCATTACTTCCACGTCATAAAATTTGCTATTTTAGTTGAAAAGGAAATTTCCGAAATTGTGCCTAAGGTGTTTTATATAACATTTCACATGACATTTGTGTTTTATATATATTCTTTTACTTTTGTACATTTTAATTATATGTATTCATCATTGTCATGTCTAAATGTCTATATATGCCTTGATACTCAGAAACATGTATTTACCTAATCAAAATCTTAATATTTTACATTATTTTAGGAAATATCTTAAGAACATACATATAAGATTCACATATGGGAAAAATCATCAAAAACCAATTGTAATTTAATACACCCTTTCCTGACTTACTGTGGTGGAAATTACATTTCATATAAAACAACCGATGGAAAATTCCATTAAACATTGTCACAGTTGTACATGTTTAATTTTATTGAAGATATAAAACAGACCATTCAAAACCTCAAAAACAGCATATTTTAGAACAATTTGGGATTCAATACATTAGGCATAAATACACATACAAGGTTGGAAACACTGGTTGACATTAAACACATGACTGGTTCACTGGCTGTAGTCTATTGATTCAGACTCATGAGACAGGTGTGTGCTCATGCAAGATTAGGTTTTGCCCTTAATGCACTCTATTGCTTAACGAGACCAAATTTCCTCCCACACTGCGCCATCAAGCATCACATGCCGTTTTGTCATTGGATGAGGCTCAGGGACAAGCCCAAGCACATTCCCTGGTTGGTACCATACTGTACAATGTCCTCTCTCATTGGCCAAAATAATCGGTTGGCTCCCACATGACTTTTGACTAGAGCACAGCTCTCTGCATCAACATCTTGTATAATACCAGGGTAAGGATCTTCATCCTATTTCACAACACACCACTTTCCAATCAGTCCCTCATATATGTCTGCAATGGGCTGATTTGCTCTGGGAGATGGCTGTGATGCTGTGCACGTTGAAGTGGAAGGCTTTGTCTGCCTCTGTTTGTTGAATTATCACGGTCTGTGGGCCAAAACAATCACATATATTTGGAGTTATTTGAGGGGCAGATAGGTCATCATTGTGTAGCTATAAGACTTCAGGTGATTTTGGTGGTGTGTTGCTTGACAGGTATGACTCCATAACCACTATTTTCTGGATAGTTGATCTTCTGTTACATTGGTTTATTTTCCGTTGCTTCCTTTTCCCCCCTTTTTTTCCTCACTGGGAAAGTTGTGAGATGGGTTTCAGTTCACCACTTTCTTTTGTTTTGAGGTATCTTTTTGTTTCTTAAGATACTCCTGGTATCTTATAGGATATTGTCTGATTTCGTTTTATATACACTACATGACCAAAAGCATGTGGACACCTGCTCTTCAAACATCTCATTTCAAAATCATGGGCATTAATATGGAGTTGGTCCACCCTTCGGCTATAACAGCCTCCACTTTTCTGGGAAGGCTTTCCACTAGATGTTGGAACATTGCTGTGGGGACTTGCTTCCATTCAGCCACAAGAGCATTAGCGAGGTCAGGCACTGATGTTGGGCGATTAGGCCTTGCTCACAGTCGGCATTCCAATTCATCCCAAAGGTGTTCGGTGTGGTTGAGGTCAGGGCTCTGTGCAGGCCAGTCAAGTTCTTCCACACCGATCTTGACAAACCATTTCTTTATGGACCTCGCTTTGTGCACTGGGGCATTGTCATGCTGAAACATGAAAGGGCCTTCCCAAACTGTTGCCACAAAGTTGGAAGCACAGAATCGTCTAGAATGCCATTGTATGCTGTAGTGTTAAGATGTCCCTTTACTGGAATTAAGGGGCCTAGCCCGAACCATGAAAAACAGTTCCAGACCATTATTCCTTCTCCACCAAACTTATCAGTTGGCACTATGCATTGGGGTTAATAGCGTTCTCCTGGCATCCGACCAAACCCAGATTTGTCTGTCGAACTGCCAAATGGTGAAGCGTGATTTAACACTCCAGAGAACACGTTTGCACTGCTCCAGAGTCCAATGGCGGCTAGCTTTACACCACTCCAGTCGACACTTGGAATTGCGCATGGTGATCTTATGCTTGTGTGCGGCTGCTCGGGCATGGAAACCCAATTCCTGAAGCTCCAGATGAACAGTTCTTGTGTTGACATTGCTTCCAGAGGCAGTTTGGAACTCGGTAGTTTGTTACAACCGAGGACAGACAATTTTTACGCGCTACGTGCTTCAGCACTTGGCGGACCCGTTCTGTGAGCTTGTGTGGCCTATCACTTCGCGGCTGAATCGGTGTTGCTCCTAGACGTTTCCTCTTCACAGTAACATCACTTACAGTTGACCGGAACAGCACTTACAGTTGACCCGGGGCAGCTCTAGCAGGGGAGAAATTTGACAAACTGACTTGTTGGAAAGGTGGCATCCTATGACGGTGCCACGTTGAAAGTCACTGAGCTCTTCAGTACCGGCCATTCTACTGCCAATGTTTGTCAATGGAGATTGCATGGCTTTGTGGTCATTTTTATACACCTTTCAGCTGTGGCTGAAATAGCCAAATCCACTCATTTGAAGGAGTGTCCACATACACTATATATACAAATATATGTCCTTGTCTTCTTCTTGGTTGATTTATGACATCCATGTGCTCCACTGTCACTATTCACATCCATGGTAACCAAGAACACAAACTTTTGAAACAATGTTATGATCATGTAATTTGCTTGTCGTGGTTGTATACAAATGCTTTTTCTTAGCTTCATATTATTGATTGATGGTATGCACATCTTGGAGTGTCGCTTAAAGGAACAGGTCCATTTCAGTCACAGTCAGGAAACCCTTTCAACACTCGGTACAGTGATTCATCTAACTGAACAAAAATATAAGCACAACATGTAGGATGTTGGTCCCATGTGCTGAAATGAAAGATGCCAGAACTGTTCCATACTCAGAAAAACCTTATTTCCGTGCACACATTTGTTTACATCCCTGTTAGTGAGCATTTCTCATTTGCCATTATAATCCATCCATCTCACAGGTGTGGCATATCAAGAAGCTGATTAAACAGCATGATCATTAAACATGTGCTCATTGTGCTGGGGAAAATAAAAGGCCACTCTAAAATGTGCAGTTTTTGTTACACAACACAATGCCACAGATGTCAACAATTTTGAGCTAGCGTGCAATTGGCATGTTGACTGCAGGATTGTCCACCAGAGAGGTTGCCAGAGAATTGAATGTTACTTTTTCTACCATAAGCCGCTTCCAACGTCGTTTTGGAGAATTTGGCAGTACGTCCAACTGGCCTCACAACCGCAGACCACGTATATGGTGTCGTATAGGCGAGCGGTTTGCTGATGTCAACGTTGTGAACAGAGTGCCACAAAATGGTGGTGGGGTTATGGTATGATCAGGCATGAGCTACGGACAACGAACACAATTGCATTTTATCAATGGCAATTTGATACCGTGACGAGATCCTGAGGCCCATTGTCATGCCCTTCATCCGCCGCCATCACCTCATGTTTCAGCATGATAATGCACGGCACAATATGGCAACGATCTGTACACAATTCCTGGAAGCTGAAAAGGTTCCAGTTCTTCCATGTCCTGCATACTCACCAGACATGTCACCAATTGAGCATGGTTTGGTTGCTCTGGATCGACGTGTACGACAGCGTGTTCCAGTTCCCGCCAATATCCAGCAACTTCGCACAGCCATTGAAGAGGTGTGGAACAACATTCCACAGGCCAAAATCAACAGCCTGATCAACTCTATGCGAAGGAGATGCATAAGGCTGCATAAGGCAAATGGTGGTCACACCAGATACTGACTGGTTTTCTGAGCCATGCCCCTAGGTACAGTGCCTTCGGAAAGATTAAAAAAAAAAAAATCAGCAATCTACACAATACCCCATAATGACAATGTGCAAACAATTTTTTTTAAATATTTTTTTTACATTTTTGCAAATCGATAAAAAAAAACAGATACCTTATTTACATACACTGCCATTCAAAAGTTTGAGGTCACTTAGAAATGTCATTGTTTTTGAAAGAAAAGCACATTTTTGGTCCATTAAAATAACATAAAATTGTTCAGAAATACAGTGTAGACATTGTTAATGTTGTAAATAACTATTGTAGCTGGAAACGGCAGATTTTTTTAATGGAATATCTACATAGGCGTACAGAGGCCCATTATCAGCGACCATCACTCCTGTGTTCCAATGGATGTTGTGTTAGCTAATCCAAGTTTACCATTTTAAAAGGCTAATTGATCATTAGAAAGCCCTTTTGTAATTATGATAGCACAGCTAAAAACTGTTGTTCTGATTAAAGAAGCAATAAAACTGTCCTTCTTTAGACTAGTTGAGTATCTGGAGCATCAGCATTTGTGGGTTCAATTACAGGCTCAAAATGGCTAGAAACAAAGACCTTGCTTCTGAAACTCGTCAGTCTATTCTTGTACTGAGAAATGAAGGCTATTCCATGCGAGAAATTGTCAATAATCTGAAGATCTCGTACAACGCTGTGTACTACTCCCTTCACAGAGCAGTGCAAACTGTCTCTAACCAGAATAGAAAGAGGAATGGGAAGCCCCGGTGCACAACTGAACAAGAGGACAAATACATCAGAGTGTCTAGTTTGAGAAACAGAAGCCTCACAAGTCCTCAACTGGCAGCTTCATTAAATAATACCCGCAAAATACCAGTCAAAACGTCAACAGTGATGAGGCGACTCTGGGATGCTGGCCTAAGCATGATGCCAGAAAACTGTCCAAAACTATGTTTGTAATATTTATTTCTCGCACATAATAAATCAACTTTTGTACTATGGGGGAGAGTAGATTGACATAAGCTAGTGCTTTTGCTGTTCGTTAGGCCTACTCATCTTGTTGGCTGACGAAAAGTACATGTGGACAGTTCTTCTATATGCACCTCTGAATTCGATAAGAAAGACTCGCACAGTTGTGTCCTCGATGGTCTGTCTTCACTTGTAGCCTACATCGGAGCTGAGATGCCTGCGAGAAGGACCCGATCACGTGACGGGCATTGGCTAATAAGAATTTAGATATCTGAGAGCCATGTGAGTGAGAAATGCTTCGGAGCACACAGCCGGGAGAAGGGAATTATAATGATTATATTCAGCCCAAGGGAACAACGGCCACTGGCTGTAAAAGGGATGTAATTTTTTAGGGGGAATTACGGTCACACAAGTGGGATGCCACCAGGAAATTTGAGGCAGTATCAAGTGTCAAAATGTGAATGAGAGACTGATGAAGTGTCTGCAGCCTGATAAGGAAACAAAGCAGAGCTCATGCATTTTAATGCAACTTTTTTCAAATCATCATTAGAGTCGCATCATGCAGCCTTAGCTGAATAAAATGTTTAATACATTCTATGTTCAATTGTATTCTTCATACTATAAAATAATACCACAGAATTCTAAACAAATCTTGTCTGCTAAATGAAGTAGTGTAGCCCACAGCCATATGGCACAGCCAGATCAGGACCTAACATAAGGACAACTCAGAGTATGCTATTTTGTTCTTCTGAAATAGACCACATTTTCTTCGTATCATGTTTCTTTATATCTGTCTAAAATAAACATTGGATTTATTGTGATGTGTAGGCTATAGTAAATTGATTTATTAGACGTTTTAAAATGTAGATCTTCCAAAGGTCTTCATCAGTGGCTTGTAGGCTATGTGTGGAAGCCAGGAAATGCTAAATGTGTTTGTTAATTAACGGTCAATTACCGTGAGATCAGCAGTTATCTGCTTGACAATCACCAGCTGACAAAATGTCATGACTGCCACAGCCCTAGCTGCAGGCAGCTTCTCTTCCTCTGTATCCACTGCTAAAGCCACTTTCTACCACTCTAAATTTCAAGCTTCTGCCTCTAACACTAGGATAGTCTATTCCATCTTCTCCTCAATCCTCCACCTCCTCCGTCCTCTCCGGATGACTTTGCAAATTGCATTTCTAGTTTTGCATACAAAGTCTTGCATAGTTTGTTTTGTTTCAGTATGTTGCATTGAAAGTGGCAAATATTGTGTTGATTCGATCACAATTCCCACAGTAAAGGGAAACGTTGATAGTACATATGAGTAAGTGAATATTGCTATATTGAAAGATGTTAAGGAATAGAGTGAAAGGAATACGAACTAACTTGCTGAAGAACTGGTGATGTCAGACATAATTCAATATTCCACATTACAGAGAAGTACTTCTGCTCTACATTTTATATTTATGAAGAACTTTGAAAACTCTGAAGGAGTGCCATCTAAAACCTTTACACAGACACATGTTTGCCAACCGGGCCAAGCTCCCAGCAATCCAGGACCTCTTTTTGAGGCAATCAGAAGAAGGGCCGAAAAATTGCCAAAAACTCCAGCCACCCAAGCCATAGACTCTTCATCCTGCTACCTTAATGCAAATGGTACCGGAGCATCGGCTCTTGGACCAACAAGCTCCGAGACAGCTTCTACTTTCAAGCCACAAGACTGCTAAATAGTCAATTCATGGGACACAAACTATCTGCACTGACTCGCTTACACTGACCATACACACACTCACTGGACCATTCTAATGAATTAAACATGAAAAGATGAAATATCTTTAGTCAATAAGTAATCAAGCCTAAATAAGTTCAGGACTTGCTTAACAAGTCACATAATACGTTGCATGGACTTCAGTAATAGTGTTTAACGTGCTTTTTATATGAATACCTCATCTCTGTACCCCACAAATACAAATACACCGTAACATCCCTCAGTCGAGCAGTGAATTTCAAACACAGATTCAACCACAAAGACCAGGGAGGGGCACCTATTGGTAGATGTGTAAAAAATAAATAAAAAAAAAGGAATTGAATATCCCTTTGAGCATGGTGAAGGTATTAATTGCACTTTGGATGGTGTATCAATACAACCAGTCACCACAAAGATACAGGTGTCCTTCCTAACTCAGTTGCCGGAGAGGAAGGGAACCTCTCAGAGTTTTTACCCTGAGGCCAATGGTGACTTTAAAACAGTTACAGAGTTTAATGGCTGTGATAGGAGAAAACTGAGGATGGATCAACAACATTTTAGTCACTCCACAATACTAACCTCATTCAAAAGAAGGAAGCCTGTAGATAATACAAATATTCCAAAACATGCATTCTGTCTGCATCCTGCCTGCAAAAAATGTGGCAAAGAAATTAACTTAATGTCCTGACTACAAAGTGTTATGTTTGGGGCAAATCCAACACATCACTGAATTCCACATTTTCAAATTTTCAAGCCTGGTAGGAGCTGCATCATGTTGTGGGTATGCTTGTCATCGGCAAGGAATAAGGAGGGGTTTTTGTACAATAAAAAGAAACGGAATAGAGCAGAGGCAAAGTCCTAGAGGAAAACCTGGTTCAGTCTGCTTTACAACGGACACTAGGAGACAAATTCACTTTTCAGCAGGACAAAAACCTAAACATAAGGCCAAATATACACTGGAGTTGTTTACCAAGACAAAATTGGATGTTCCCGAGTGGCCTAGTTACAGTTTGGACTTAAATCAGATTGACAATTCATGGCAAGACTTGAAAATGTCTGTCTAGCAATGATCAACAACCAACTTGACAGAGCTTGAAGAATAAAAAAAATGATAATGTGGAAATATTGTACAATCCAGGTGTGCAAAGCTCTTATACAGTAGATTTACCCAGGAACACTCACAGCTGTAATCGGTGCCAAATATGAGATATTTCTGCATTACATTTTTCTATAAACATGTTTTCACTTTGTCATTATGGGGTATTGTTTGTAGATGGGTGAACAAAAAATAATGTTTTTTTTTTTTTAATCTACAGCTTTTTTTCCATCTACGTAACATTGCAAAAATCAGAAACTTTCTGTCCAAAAATTATGCAGAAAAATGTATCCATGCTTTTGTTACTTCTAGGTTAGACTACTACAATGCTCTACTTTCCGGTTACCCGGATAAAGCACTAAATAAACTTCAGTTAGTGCTAAATACGGCTGCTAGAATCCTGACTAGAACCCCAAAATTTGATCATATTACTCCAGTGCTAGCCTCCCTAAACTGGCTTCCTGTTAAGGCAAGGGCTGATTTCAAGGTTTTACTGCTAACCTACAAGCATTACCTGGGCTTGCTCCTACCTATCTTTCCAATTTGGTCCTGCCGTACATACCTACACGTACGCTACGTTCACAAGACGCAGGCCTCCTAATTGTCCCTAGAATTTCTAAGCAAACAGCTGGAGGCAGGACTTTCTCCTATAGATCTCAATTTTTATGTGATGGTCTGCCTACCCATGTGAGAGACACAGACTCGGTCTCAACTTTTAAGTCTTTACTGAAGACTCATCTCTTCAGTGGGTCATATGATTGAGTGTAGTCTGGCCCAGGAGTGTGAAGGTGAACGGAAAGGCTCTGGAGCAACGAACCGCCCTTGGTTCCCCTCTCTCCACTGGGATTCTCTGCCTCTAACCCTATTACAGGGGCTGAGTCACTGGGTTACTTGTGCTCTTTCATGCCGTCCCTAGGAGGGGTGCATCACTTGAAGGGGTTGAGTCACTGACGTGATCTTCCTGTCTGGGTTGGCGCCCCCCTTGGGTTGTGCCGTGGCGGAGATCTTTGTGGGTTATACTCGGCCTTGTCTCAGGATGGTAAGTTGGTGGTTGAAGATTTCCCTCTAGTGGTGTGGGGGCTGTGCTTTGGCAAAGTGGGTGGGGTTATATCCTTCCTGTTTTGGCTCTGTCCGGGGGTATCATCGGATGGGGACACAGTGTCTCCTGACCCCTCCTGTCTCGGTATTTATGCTGCAGTAGTTTTTGTGTCGGGGGGCTAGGGTCAGTTTGTTATATCTGGAGTACTTCTCCTGTCTTATCCGGTGTCCTGTGTGAATTGAAGTATACTCTCTCTAATTCTCTCTTTCTCTCTTTCTTTCTCTCTCTCGGAGGACCTGAACCCTAGGACCATGCCTCAGGACTACCTGGCATGATGACTCTTTGTTGTCCCCAGTCCACCTGGTCGTGCTGCTGCTCCAGTTTCAACTGTTCTGCCTGCGGCTATGGAACCCTGACCTGTTCACTGTGATTACTATTATTTGACCATGCTGGTAATTTATGAACATTTGAACATCTTGGCCATGTTCTGTTATAATCTCCACCCGGCACAGCCAGAAGAGGACTTGCCACCCCTCATAGCCTGGTTCCTCTCTAGGTTTCTTCCTAGGTTTTGGCCTTTCTAGGGAGTTTTTCCTAGCCACCGTGCTTCTACACCTGCATTGCTTGCTGTTTGGGGTTTTAGGCTGGGTTTCTGTACAGCACTTTGATATATCAGCTGATGTGAGAAAGGCTATATAAATAAATTTGATTTTAATTTGATTTGAAATAGAACCAAGTTCTAATTTAGCTAGGGATGCATGATATATCGGTGAGCATATCGGAATCGGATGATATTAGCTAAAAATGCCAACATCGGCATCGGCCCGATGTCTCGTTTAAAGCTGACGTGCAAAACCGATGTCAAAGCTGGCGTGCATACCAATATAACGTAAGTAGATAACGTAATGACGCCGCAAAAAATACAGCGCTACACAGAACAAAAGCAGAAAGATACTAAGCGCACACTTCCAACAACTAAACAAGTTCAAGTCGAGCAGTCATTTGAAAGTAAGAAAGTTTCAGTGAGACAACTCAAAGGCGAAATCCATTAACGTCAAGATAATGGAATTCATTGCCCTTGACAATCAACCGTCCTCTGTCTTTGATGATGTTGGCCTTCATCGACTGGTCGAGCCCCGGTACACACTATTTTTCAGATGTTGCCTTACCGGAGTTACACAGCATTGTTGAAACTCACATCCATAAGCGTCATTGCTATTGGCTTCACAACTGACATTTGGACCAGCGAAATCAGCCCCATGATCATTATGAGTCTGACAGCACAGTGGATCATACGAGAATTTCCTCCTGAGGAAAGAAGGTATTGAAGGCTCAAGAATGCGCTGGTTCTCATACCGCTGCTGCCATTTCAAAGGCAAATGAGAACATGTTTGACACTTGGAAACATGAACACTCCTAGCTCCGTTCGAACAACTGACTCGAGAAATAAGCTCAACTGTGTCTGCAGCAGATGTGATACCCCCTGTCATAGCATTGAAACGCCTGCTCAACAAAACTGCCGACACAGACCGTTGGGTTAAAACTTACAAAAGTACTCGAGGCTGTGAACAAGCGATTCGGTTGCATTCTCTCTGAGCCTCTTTACTGTGTCGTCACCATGCTCGATGCTAGGTACAAGGACCGCTACTTCGATGCAGACAAGAAACAGGGTTTATGTGAAATGTTACAGACACATCTGGACAAGATGAAAACGGACACAATGACAGTGCGCACAAAGGAAGGGAGGCCACGGACAGACAGAGCTGAAACTTCACTGCTTGTCATGTATGATGAAATCCTGGTTGAGAATGAAACAACTCAAGTAAGTGAAAGAAATAGGTTTTGATTATGTTTTACTGGTAATGGGGATGTATGTAAATGCCAACAAAATAACTTTTTGGTCAGTGTGGTGTGTGTGTGTGTGTGTGTGTGTATGTAACCTTTATTTAACTAGGCAAGTCAGTTAAGAACAAATTCTTATTTACAATGATGGCCTACCCCGGCCAAACCCGGACGACACTAGACCAATTGTGCACCGCCCTATGGGACTCCCAATCATGGCCGGATGTGATACAACCTGGATTTGAACTAGGGACTGTAGTGACGTCTCTTGCACTGAGATGCAGTGCCTTAGACCGCTGCTTCCATGTGTGTGTGTGTGTGTGTGTGTTAACTATTTAACTGTACTAGAAAGCTTAAAAGTCTGCTAAAATGTTAAATATCGGTTATCGGTATCAGTTTTTTTGGCAAGGAAAATATTGGATATTGGTATCGGCCAAAAATGTCATATCGGTGCATCCCAAATTTTTGCGCCTGGCTATGCAGACGTGCGTGAGCAGTGTGTGTGTAATGATTGAATAACATGTATGTGTACATTTATTTTGTAACGATCGTGCATGTAATGTGAGCGGTGTGGTCAGCATGTAAAATCAAATCAAAATGTTTTGGTCACATACACTGGGTCAGCAGGTGTTAAAATGCGAGTGTAGCGAAATGCTTGTGCTTCTAGTTCCAACAGTGCAGTAATATCTAACAAGTAATATCTAACAATTCCCAACAACTACCTACTACACACAATGCCTAAAGGGGTGAATAAAAATATGTTCATATAAATATATGGATGAGCGATGGCCGAGCGACATAGGCAAGGTGCAGTAGATTTTTATACAAAATACAGTATATACATGTGATATGAGTAAAGTAAGATATGTAAACATAAGTGGCATTGTTTTAAAGTGACTAGTGATCCATTTATTAAAGTATCCAATGATTGGGTCTCAGTGTAGGCAGCAGCCTCCTCTGAGTTAGTGATGGCTATTTAACAGTCTGATGGCCTTAAGATAGAAGCTGATTTTCAATCTCTCAGTCCCAGCTTTGATGCACTTGTACTGACCTCGCTTTCTGGATGATAGCGATGTGAACAGGCAGTGGCTCGGGTGGTTGTTGTCCTTGATGTCCTTGTCCTCCTTTTGGCCTTCTTCTGACAACGGGTGTTGTAGGTGTCATCGAGGGCAGGTAGTTTGCCCCTGGCGATGCGTTGTGCAGACCGCACCACCCTCGGGAGAGCCTTGTGGTTGATGGCGGTGCAGTTGCCGTACCAGGCTGTGATACAGCCCGACAGGATGCTCTCGATTGTGCATCTGTAAAAGTTAGTCAGGGTTTTGGGTGACAGGCCAAATTTCTTCAGCCTCCTGAGGTTGAAGAGGCGCTGTTGTGCCTTCTTCACTACACTGTCTGTGTGGGTGGACCATTTCAGTTGGTCTGTGATGTGTACGCCCAGGAACTTAAAACTTTCCACCTTCTCCACTGCTGTCCCTTCGATGTGGATAGAGGGGTGCTCCCTCTGCTGTTTCCTTAAGTCCACGATCATCTCCTTTGTTTTGTTGACGTTGAATGTGAGGCTATTTTCCTGACACCACACTCCGAGGGCCCACTCCTCCTCCCTGTAGGCCGTCTCGTCGTTGTTGGTTATCAAGCCCACTACTGTTGTGTCATCTGCAAACTTGATGATTGAGTTGGAGGCGTGCGTAGCCACGCAGTCGTGGGTGAACAGGGAGTACAGGAGAGGGCTGAGAACGCACCCTTGTGGGGCCCCAGTGTTGAAGGTCAGCAAAGTGGAGATGTTGTTTCCTACCTTCCTATCGGCCCGTCAGAAAGTCCAGGACCCAGTTGCACAGGGAAGGCTTGAGACCCAGGGCCTCCAGCTTGATGATGAGCTTGGAGTGTACTATGGTGTTGAATGCTGAGCTGTAGTCAATGAACAGCATTCTTACATAGGTATTATTTTTGTCCAGATGGGATAGGGCATTATGCAGTGTGATGGCGATTGCGTCATCTGTGGACCTGTTGGGGCGGTATGCAAACTGAAGTGGGTCTAGGGTGGGCGTTAAGGTGGCGGTGATATGATCCTTGACTAGCCTCTCAAAGCACTTCATGATGACAGAAGTGAGTGCTATGGGGCGGTAGTCATTTAGTTCAGTTGTCTGTAAACACACCAGCCAGCTGGTCTGCGCATGCTCTGAGGACACGGCTAGGGATACCGTCTGGGCCAACAGCCTTGCGATGGTTAACACATTTCAATGTTTTACTCACTTCAGCCACTAAGAAAGAAAGGGAGGGGCCGCAGACTTTGTTAGCGAGCCGAGCCGGTGGCACTGTATTATCCTCAAAGTGGGCAAAGAAGGTGTTTAGTTTGTCTGGAACCGTGACGTCGGTATCCGTGACATGGCTGTTTTTGTTTTTGTAGTCCGTGATTTCCTGTAGACCCTGCCACATATGTCTCCTGTCTGAGACATTGAATTGTGACTCCACCTTGTCCCTGTACCGGCATTTCGCTTGTTTGATTGCCTTGCGGAGGGAATAACTACACTGTTTATATTCAGCCATATCTCCAGACCTCTTTACATGGTTAAATGCGGTGGATCGCACTTTCAGTTTTACACGAATACTGCCATCCATCCATGGTTTCTGGATAGGGTAGGTTTTAATGGTCACAGTCGGTACGACGTCTCCAATGCACTTATTTATAAACGCACTCACCGAGTCAGAATCTAGGTCAATATTGTTCTCTGAGGCTGATCGGAACATATTCCAGTCCGCGTGATCAAAACAATCTTTGAGCGTGGCTTCCGATTCGTCAGACCAGCGTTGAATGGTTCTCGTCACTGGTACATCCTGTTTGAGTTTCTGCCTAAAAGCCAGGACGAGCAAGATGGCGTCGTGGTCGGATTTGCCCGAAGGGAGTGCGGGGGAGGGCTTTGTATGCATCACGGAAGTTAGAGTAGCAGTGGCCAAGTGTCGTGCAGTGTCGTGCAATCAATATGCTGATAAAATTTAGATACCATTGTTCTCAAATTTGCTTTGTTAAAATCCCCAGCTACAATAAATGCAGCCTCCGGATATATAGTTTCCAGTTTACATAGAGTCCAGTGAAGTTCCTTGAGGGCCGTCTTGGTGTTCCCTTGAGGGGGGGGGGGGGGGGGGGTGTACCCAGCTGTGCCAAGAATTCTCTTGGTAGGTAGAATGGCCAACATTTGATTGTAAGGAATTCTAGGTCGGGTGAACAGAAGGACTTGAGTACATGTATGTTGTTATGATTACACCAAGAGTTGTTAATCATAAAGCATACACCCCAGCCCTTCCTCTTCCCAGAGGGGTGTTTATCTCTGTCGGCGCGATGCATGGAGAAGCCCGGTGGCTGAACCGATTCTGACAACATAGATTCTGACAGCCGTGCTTCCGTGAAACAGAAAATGTTACAATCTCTGATTACCTTGTTGTCAAGAGACTGGACATTGGCGAGTAGTATACTCGGGAGCTGGGAGGGATACGTTTACGAAGCCTGACCAGAAGACCGCTCCGTCTGCCCCTTCTCCGACTCCGTTGTTTTCGGTCAGCTGCTGGGATTAGGTCCATTGTCCTGGGTGGTGGTCCGAAGAGAGGATCTGCTTCGGGAAAGTCGTATTCCTGATTGTAATGTTGGTAAGTTGACGTTGCTCTTATATCCAATAGTTATTTCTGGCTGTATGTAATAAGACTTAAGATTTCCTGGGGTAGTAGTAACATTAACGCTATGCCATCTAATTGCAGTCCCTGTACTCATAATATAACCTTACAGGATTACCTTATGGTGAGGATAGCCGTGTTGCAAGCACAGCTTCAGATACAATCGTTAGGGAAGGGCAATTTAAGTGTAGGAAAGGATGAAACAGCGTCTGTGCCACCAGTAAGTACAGATAGTAGTATAAATCCCCCATGTGGGTATATGCTCCTAAAAACAGTCCACGTAGCCGGACAATTTTCTCAAGGCTTCTGGAATGAAATGCTGTCGACATGCTCAACTGGTGTCGCTCATTCAGCCGACAGAAACTTTCAACCGGTTCTCCCCATTAAGCAACGAGTCGGATTCAGAGGCCGAGCCTTCTCAGGTTTCTCCTCCAACCAACTTGGGTCAAACATTTTGGGTAGCCTTCCACAAGCTTCCCACAATAAGTTGGGTGAATTTTTTGTGTGAGGAAAGCACTTCTAAAGAATAACCAGGCATCCGCTACTGACGAAATTAGGTCAATATCCCTCCAGGATACCCGGGCCAGGTCGATTAGAAAGGCCTGCTTGCTGAAGTGTTTTAGGGAGCGTTTGACAGTGATGAGGGGTGGTCATTTGATGCACGGATGCAGGCAATGAGGCAGTGATCGCTGAGATTGTCACGTTCCTGACCTTGTTTTCCTTTTGTATAGCTTTGTTTTGTTGGTCAGGACGTGAGCTGGGTGGGCATTCTCTGTGTTTGTTCCTTGTTAAGTGTCAGGGTTAATTGACCTTGTATGGCTCTCAATCAGAGACAGGTGTTTTCATTTTCCTCTGATTGAGAGACATACATAGGGAGGTTGTTTCACATTGTTTGGTGTGGGTGGTTGTCGCTGTGTCTGTGTTTATTGCGCCACACGGTACTGTCTCGTTCGTTTTGCCTGTTCGTGAGTTCTGCGTGTTTTATGTAAGTTCCATGATCAGGTCTGTCTACGTTGTTTGTTTGTTATTTTGTATAAGTCAAGTATAGTTCGTGTCAGTCTTCGTCTTTTCAATAAATTCATTGTCAACATACCTCGCTGCGTATTGGTCCACCGATCCTTCTCTCCTCTCCTCATCCGAGGAGGAGGAGGAAGTAGAGGTTTGTTACAGAGATCCTGGTTGAAGACAGCAGAGGTGTATTTAGAGGGCAAGTTGGTCAGGATGACATCTATGAGGGTGCCTGTGTTTACAGATTTGGGGTTGTACCTGGTAGGTTCATTGATGATTTGTGTGAGATTGAGGGCACCTAGCTTAGATTGTAGGGTGGCCGGGGTGTTAAGCATGTCCCGGTTTAGGTCACCTAACAGTACGAGCTCTGGAGATAGATGGGGTCAATCAATTCACATATGGTGTCCAGGGCACAGCTGGGGGCAGAAGGTGGTCTATAACAAGCGGCAACGGTGAGAGACTTCTGGAAAGGTGGATTTTTAGAAGTACTGTAGAAGCTCAAATTGTTTGGGCACAGACCTGGATAGTATGACAGAACTCTGCAGGCCGTATCTGCAGTAGATCGCAACTCCGCCCCCTTTGGCAGTTTTATCTTGTCGGGAAGTGTTATAGTTAGGGATGGAAATTTCAGGATTTTTGGTGGCCTTCCTAAGCCAGGATTCAGACACGGCTAGAACATCCGGGTGGGCAGAGTGTGCTAAAGCAGTGAGTAAAACAAACTTAGGGAGGAGGCATCTAATGGTAACATGCATGAAACCAAGGGTTTTACAGTTACAGAAGTCAACAAATGAGAGCCCCTGGGGAATGGGAGCTAGGCGCTGCAGGGCCTGGATTAACCTCTACATCACCAGAGGAACAGAGGAGAAGTAGGATAAGGGTACAGCTAAAGGCTATAAGAACTGGTCGTCTACTGCGTTCGGAAAAGAGAGTAAAAGGAACAGGTTTCTGGGTGTGGAAGAATAGATGCTTCAAACTACAGATTTAATGGTGGTAAACACAATGGCATAAAAAGGCCAAAAGCTTTAAAGATTAAAAAAAATGTTTTACAATTGTTCTCCGTATTAGTATTACCCACATCAGCCCATTAAAACACATTGGTAGAGCAGAGATGACTTAGAGCCTTCAAAATGAACTCTGGACCTCGAAGCCAGTTCGACTGCATTTTTTCCATTGCTCCCCTCTAATCAGGGACTGATTTAGACCTGGGACACCAAGTGTGTGCAATTCATTATCAGGTAGAACAGAAAACCAGCAGGCTCCGGACCTCGTAGGGTAAGAGTTGAATACCCCTGACTTAGAGCATATGACTTTGCAACACACAGGTGTTTCCTCTCCCCACTGGGATGATTTTAACAGTGAAACGCCACACATGCCTCATTCTGCTCAGGTAGGAGGGTACCAGAAATACATTAAAAACAAAACAAATAAAAGTGAACACAGGGCCACGGTACTTCAGGAGCACACAGACCAAAAATATCCCTGGCATCAATATTTTCAACTAGCGCGGCTCGGTATTATAGCGCCACCAAATTCCATTTATTAAAAGACTGATTCAATTCCTAACGGGAGGGTTGGCAGGAAACAGCCGATGAATCTGCCAAAGTCTGCAAAAAGCTCCAGTACTGTTTGGTAAAGTAAAAATCAGGATACACCGTATTTGTTTGAGCTCCTCTGAAAAAACCTGTTACAGTCTAGCCTTGCGTAGTATGCCACTGTCGTTGCGTAGTGTGCCACTGTCGTTGAGGAAGAATATGAACACCATGATCATGGTCAAGTAGAAGATGGTAGTGGTGGTGATCTGTAGCTTGGAGAAGAAGTAGTGCACATCGAAGACTTACAAGACATCTCACCCATTGAGCATGATTGGGATGCTCGGCATCGACGTGCACGACAGTGGGTTCGAGTTCCCGCCAATATCCAACAACTTCGCAAAACCATCGAAGAGGAGCAGGACAACATTCCACAGGCCTCAATCAACAACCTGATCAACTCTATGCTAAGGAGATGTGCCCCTCTGTATGAGGCAAATGGTGGTCACACCAGATACTGACTGGTTTTCTTATCCACACCCCTATCTTTATTTAAAAAGGTATCTGTTACCAACAGATGCATATCTGTATTCCCAGTCATGTGAAATCCATAGATTAGGGTCTAAAGAACATATTTTAATTGACTGATTACCTTATATGAACTATAACTCGTTGAAATTGTTGCATGTTGCATTTATATTTTTGTTCAGTGTAAATACATACTATTTCTCTGCATATTGACAGATTATTGCTATCAACTGCTGGTTGCAAGGTATATTACCCTGTTTGTATCTTTTGGAACAATGGTAGTGAAGTTTATTAAAATGATGTAGAATAGATGGGCCACCGCAGATGTCACAGGCATCCACAGGTCTTGACCACCATGTTGCGATGCTTCTTTAGGATCACATTGTTGTTGTCGTCGTAGAAGAGTACAGAGGTGGGACTGAGCTTGGTGGGTGCGCAGCACACTTTTGGAACCTCATCTGGCTTCAAAAGGTGAACCTGCCATGAAAAAGGTCAGACTGACTTATTCATACATACACTTTGATATAATCAATGATAATATCCTGCTTATAAAAGAGATATGGATTATTATTATGCAGATGCTTCAGTGCTCTCCTACCTCAGTGCGCTGTGGCTTCGCCCCCCTTGTCTGAATGTGGTCAATATGTTTTAACCCAGGTTGTCTGTGCTTCACAAGACTTTATAGCCCACTGAGGCAAAGCATAGACTTTCAGAGGTTCAACAACTTCCATGAAACAAGCTAAAACATTTCAATGGGCCATTGACCTAGCTAGTGACTTAAAAAAAACAACATTAAGTATTTTTATTTTATATTATACACACAACATAGGAAAGCCTCTGGTGACAAAATAGGGTCAATAGAATTAGAATGATGACCAGGAATTGTATAGGATTCTAATGGTAACCATAGAGTTCCAAACTCATTTCTATGGCAACACAGCTGTCAATTTTGTAAACAATCATTTTTAAATATATGTGTTGCCATGAGACATCTAACCGTTAGAACATATCGGCGTTCTATTGAACGTTTTCTGTGCGAAAACAAGAACAACTTCAATTTGCTGTTCAACAACAACAAACTTGACTGATTTTTGAGACCTGAGATTGAAACATCGACTGGAAAATGCCTGGGTGCTTTTCAAGATTGACGGAGAGAGTGCGAGGACGTCGGCAACCTACTGCGTCGACAGGTTGTTTAAATTCATTTGTGGGTTGTTTTTGTTGTGTTTTTCCGTTTTGCAGGGTTCGCGATCGTCGGGAGGTGGACAGCGACAGCGACTTGGAAGAGGGTATGTGGAGTTTTAAACTTCTTATTTTACCACATTCAACATTGACAATGTAATTTGTGAAATGTGGTGTATTTCTGTAATCCTGATTTGCAAGCTAACGTTAACTTTAGTAATTGTTGCTAAGCGATGCGCTTTTGCTAGTAGTACTAGCTAGCGTGCTACGTTTTACGTCCTAATAATTGTTTGTTTGTATTCCTTTTCCTCATTTTAGAATCAACTGTACTGGATGAGGTCCAGTTGGACGTGCCACTGCTGCCAGTTATCCTTCATGTCCAGGATGCTGCCATCATCATTGAGGATATGCCGACTATCCTTGAGGTACACTTTTCAGAAAGTTTTTGGTTTTATGTTTGAAAAGTATCCCACATATTCATTCTTAAAATCTTTGTTGTCTGCTTTAGGAGGCCACTGGTAATTGGCAGCTGATACCGATTAGGTTCAGCCCTCTGTACTGTGGGCCTGTTGTGATCAGGGTAAGAGAACCACACACAGAGTCACATCACCGTTACAATGTTTGCTGTTTCTAACCTGAATGTATTGTAATGTCACCCCCCTCTTGTGCAGAACAATGCCGGTCCGGTGGCTAAAGCTTGGAGAACTTTCCAGTTCATCAGCCCCCTTAACACCTACATGCGTGGGGGATCCCAGGTATGTGTCTTTGTAACTACCTAGTCCTAATCTACATTGTCAGATCTACATTTTTTTGTTGATGTTACTTGTTGTTTCTCTCCACAGCAGGTGGTGGTGAGGATGCACCATGTGAGTAGGGTTCGAGGCCTGGAGACTCAACTGGTGTGGGCCATCTCCAAGGAGACAGCCAGGCTTTGTCCAGAGGGCATCCCCTACTGTGCCACCAAGGTGCAGTCCGTCACTTGGATCCAGGTAAGATGTAAATACTACTGAAATAGTATTAGATTAGGCTTTTCTTCACTTATTCCATTTGGCCTTAACATGTTGTCTCTCTCTGTCAGTATGTGGCTGGCAGGGTGACCCAGTATGCGTCTCACCTCCGCCACGAGACGTCTGTGGACGTGACGCTTGGCTGCTACCAGGTACATAAAGGTTTTCCTATGTATATAGAATACCAATTACTGGGCATTTTTCCATTAGATATGCTCTGTTTTCTAATAACGTGTGTGTGTGGTAAACAGGTGTGTTGTGTGTGTTTTTGGAGCAGCAGACGGATGTCTCGGTTGTGTACGCCACTCTCCACATGGGGCTGGACGGGCTGCTCTCCTCCTCGGCGTGGTCGGAGGCTGCCTCCGTCTCTACGCCCACCAATCAGCAGTTCACTGAGCCAGAGCCTGAGGGCCACAACTGCTATGAGGTCAGATGTTAGACACACAGCTACACATTCTATTGACTAATAGCATTAAGATCCTTCCATTGACCCATTGTTTGTAATGTCATTGCATTGGTCACTGATGTTGAATGTTTGTTCTGTTGTTGTAGGGCTGGGAGGAGGACCTGCTGCCTGAGGAGAGGGAGGTTCCTCTGCTAAAGTGAGTTCCCCTAAATGTCTGTGTAGTCTGGGCTTGTCAGATGCTGAAGGATAGTGGTCACCATGCTGTTATCTCCATTGACTCTAATGGTTGACATGCTCCATTCCCTCCCTCCCACAGCCTCTACCTTACCACCAAGAGAGTGGAGGACATCGCCCTGAGGCTCGTCTCCCTGCGCCAGGCCTTCACTGTGAGTGGACCCACTTTTTTCTTTTTTTTTTACTCTCTGTATCTTCTTGTTCTCTTTGTCTCATAGAGGAAGATGGGTGTCTCACCCTAACTATTCCCTCTTCTCTAGACACTGCTTGGTTCCACCTTGAGCAGGAACTATCTGTTTGTGGCGGGAAAGGTCCTAATGGGCGCACTGGTTCAGGCCCACCACATGGTAACTCACTAACTCATTATTCATTCTAGGGAAAGAGAGCGTCCTCAGTGGGAAATGTGTTCTGTTCACTAACATCAATGCTCTTTGCTTTGTGATAGGACGAGGCCGAATTCACCCGTGCCTATAACGACTTTGTGGACTACCTGAGTGACCCCTCCAAGAAGATTGACATTGAGAGGGAGCTGGCTGAGGCAAAAGTGAGTTCATTAACTCTTTCATGTCTCACTTTGAGTTCTTCCACATGCATGTCTTTTATACATCACAGTATCTGATCTATTTAAAATCATTCCTGTTTTCTTGTCCTAGATCCATCATGTTAACCTGATAGATGTCCTCTTTGAACTGGTGATGTTTGGGATGATGACAGCTCAGAAGTCCCTGATGGTGGTAAGTAGCATCTCACTGGTAGATGTTTCAATGTCTCTCTCTTGGCAATTTCACTTCAATTTCTCTTCTCTCCTCCTCTGTTTCCTTTAGCACCCTGGTGGGTTCATGGAGCGTCTGTACGCTCTGCTGTACTCCTTCCTGCCCGCTGCTGCCAGCATTGAGCCAAAGGCTGAGAGATACCTGCTGCTGCTCAATGTAAGAGTCAAGAGTTTACTTCCTTATTCCTAGTTTACTTTTTCCTGATTAACAGGGTTTCAATGACGTTTTACAGCGAGTAACTCTCATTGTCTCTTTCCTCTTGGTAAGCTAGTAACTCAGAGCCATTATCTATGTGTTGTGTGGTGTTCTCTTCAGGGCGGGCTGATGGCTCTGCTAGATGACATGTTTGGGCAGCAGCTGGCCTGGTACTTTAACCCAGTGTCTCTGGTCACTGAGCTCTCCAGCCTCCTGGAGTACCACCTGGAGAACCTCATGGCCAGCATGTAGTCCTACTGCAGAGATCTGAAAGGCCACTCTCTCTATCTCTCTCTCTCCATCCACCTCTCTCTCTGTCCATCTCTTGCTCTCTCTCTCTGTTTATCTCTCTTTCCCTCTCTTGCTCTCAGGATTTGAGGACTTGAAGTGCTTCGTTGAACCTTGATTAGTTAACACCCATTAAATTAATGTATTCTCTTGTTTTCTCTCCCCACAGGATTCTTGTGACGCTTTGCCACCTAACAGGGATCTAGACACTAATGCACTACATTACTTTGCACTGAATTTTACATTTTTAAATAAAATAACTAGTAGTTCAAAAGCATTTGTCTCTGTCTTTTCATTTACTTGATTATTTCATCACTATTTCCTCTTCCTGGAGTTATGAGGCTAATATTACATGAACAATTATGCTTTATTCTTTGCATATGGAAATAAACAACACAGTTTAGTTGATTTACAGGTACTACAGGCCCACACTTTATGGCATTGTATTGTGATGTGTGATACTGTACTGACTCTACAAGCTGTTGAAAGTGTTCCACAGGGATGCTGGCCCATGTTGACTCCCAATGCTTCCCACAGTTGTGTCAAATTTGTTCAATGACCTTTGGGTGGTGGACCATTCTTGATACACCTTCTACCATACCCTGTTCAAAGGCACTTAAATACCCCGTTCAAAGGCACTTACATCTTTTGTCTTGTCCATTTACCCTCTGAATGGCACACATACACAATCCATGTCTCAATTGTCTCAAGGCTTAAACATCATTCTTTAACCTGTCTCCTGCCCTTCATCTACACTAGTTGAAGTGGGTTTAATAAGTGACATCAATAAAGGATCATACACATCACGGACAAACTGAAATGGTCCACCCACACAGACCGCATGGTGAAGAAGGCGCAACAACGCCTCTTCAACCTCAGGAGGCTGAAGAAATTTGGCTTGTCACCAAAAACACTCACAAACTTTTACAGATGCACAATCGAGAGGATCCTATCGGCTGTATCACCACCTGGTACGGCAACTGCTCCTCCCATAACCGTAAGGCTCTCCAGAGGGTAGTGAGGTCTGCACAATGCATCACCGGGGGCAAACTACCTGCCCTTCAGGACACCTACACCACCCGATGTCACAAGAAGCCCAAAAAGATCATCAAGGAAAACAACCACCTGAGCCACTGCCTGTTCACCCCGCTATCATCCAGAAGGCGAGGTCAGTACAGGTGCATCAAAGCGGGTAATGAGAGACTGAAAAACAGCTTCTATCTCAAGGCCGTCAGACTGTTAAACAGCCATCACTAACATTGAGTGGCTGCTGCCAACATACTGACTCATCTCTAGCCACTTTAATAATGGAAACAATTATGTAATAAATGTATCACTAGCCACTTAAAACAATGCCACTTTATATAATGTTTACATACCCTACATTACTTATCTTATATGTATATACTGTACTCTATACCATCTACTGCATCTTGCCTATGCCGTTCGGCCATCGCTCATCCATATATATTTTTATGTATATATTGTTATTCATTCCTTTACACTTGTGTGTATAAGGTAGTTGTTGTGAAATTGTTATATTACTTGTTAGATATTACTGCATGGTCGGAACTAGAAGCACAAGCATTTCGCTACACTCGCATTAACATCTGCTAACCATGTGTATGTGACAAATAAAGTTTGATTTGATTTGATCATGTTGTGGGGGGCTTTGCTGCAGGAGGGACTGGTGCACTTCACAAAATAGATGGCATCATGAGGAACGAAAAGGATGTGGATATTTTGAAGCAACATCTCAAGACATCAGTCAGGAAGTTAAAGCTTGGTCGCAAATGACCCCAAGCATACTTCCAAAGTTGTGGCAAAATGGCTTTAGGACAACAAAGTCAAGGTATTGGAGTTGCCATCACAAAGCACTGACCTCAATCTTATAGAACATTTGTGGGCAGAACTGAAAAAGCGTGTGCGAGCAAGGAGGCCTACAAACCTGACTCAGTTACACCAGCTCTGTCAGGAGGAATGGGCCAAGATTCACCCAACTTATTGTGGAAAGCTTGTGATAGGCTACCCGAAACGTTTGACCCAATTTAAAGGCAATGCTACCAAATACTAATTGAGTGTATGTAAACTTCTGACCCACTGGGAATGTGATGAAAGAAATAAAAGCTGAAATAAATCATTCTCTCTACTATTATTCTGACATTTCACATTCTTAAAATAAAGTGGTGATCCTAACTGACCTAAGACAGGGAGTTTTTACTAGGATTAAATGTCAGGAATTGTCAAAAACTGAGTTTACATACACCGTAGCCAACTACATTTAAACTTCCAACTTCAACTGTATGTATGTCAGTATGTATGTATGTATGGCTCCACCCACCTCTGCACATAAGTAGAAGTAGTACAGCAGGATGGTGGCCTTGGAGCAGGTGATGAGGAAAATGATGAACACCAGGAACAGGAACCCAAACATGTAGTAAAATGTTTTAAAATAACAAAATGTTGAGAAAATACTCAACAATCAATCAAAATCAGTCTCCTTACTTAGAGGCTGAGTTGATATTAGTTCAAAGCAATGATTAGGTATTTACTTATTAGTTAGATTGTAAATGTTAGTTACACATTAATAATCAATTAATTACTTGTTTGTTTCTTTAGGAATCATTATACAAGCACCACTAGGCAAATTCAGGCTCATGTTTGAGTGGCAGACATGACCCTTGTTCTTACCAGATGCTGTTGAGGATGAAGAAGAGCTGGATGAAGATGGACCAAGGGGCAGGATACCCCCCCCATGACGATTCCGGGCATGGGCTTGGTGAAGAAGGAATGTTTATGGATCCGCTGAGTGATATGGTTGGTTCGCACTGACTGATCAATTGCCTGGAGCACAGAAAGTAGCATAGAAACTCATCAATACATTGTTAGACCCTTGTTAGTGTGCTATTTGCTCTGATAGTTTTGCCAGTGTGAAATAAATTGCAAACACGAGGGAAATGCACATGATGTAAGATGCCCTGAAAGAGTTATTCATTCAGACAGTGTTATTAGTAGGTGAGACTCACTCCTCTTGAAGCCGAAGTAGGCTAGCCGCCCATGAAGGTAAAGGGCTCGGAGATGGCAAACCACAAAGCCAAGATGGCCACCACCGTGCCGAAGGGGATGACTGCCAAGAAACCATCCGCCCACAGGATCAGGTTAACCAGGAAGAAGTCTGCAAACAAGATCCTAAGAGGGAGGGAGAAAAAAGGGGTAGGGGAGGCGTGGGACAGTGAATATCTCTGGAAAAATTGGCAACAGCATCACCCTAATAAAATCTAGACATGTTTAAAGATTTTTCAGTCAAGTATGTTGCCATGATGTGTAGATTCTGTTATTGACAAAAGGGAATATTGATCATAAATACATAGTGGTGATTAGCATGACAGTTGTAAGAAACAGAAAACTTTCCAGGACATAGACATGTCTTATATGGACAGAAAGCTTAGATTAACACGAATTTAACTGCACTGTCCAAGCTATTACAGTGAAAAAATACCATGCTATTGTTTGATGAGAGTGCACAACAAAAAATGTAAATAATGTACTTACATTCAATAATCTTGCTCTGATTTGTCATCCTGAGGGTCCCAGATAAAATGTAGCATAGTTTTGTTTGATAAAATCCATTTTTATATTCAAATGTAGGAACTGGATTCTACAGTTTGAACCCCTGCTGTCTTTGGTTCCACACCCACCCTGTCCAGCCATCTAGATGTGTGAGCCATCTAGATGTGTGAGTCATCTAGAAGTTAGTGTATAAGCTAATGATCCATCATTTATGACATTCCTGGGAGTGTGTAAACTTAAATTTTGTATTACCATACAATTGTTGTATGATCTCTATAGTTATGTACTTGAAAATGTGTCATTTGACCAATTCGGCACATTTGGGCAAACTTGATACAAAATATTGTCCATTATTGCCATGCTTCACTGGATCAATCTGAAACTTTATACACACTGCTGCCATCTAGTGGCCAAAATCTAAATTGCACCTAAACTGAAATAATACATTTTATTTATTTATTTTTTATTTTACCTTTATTTAACCAGGTAGGCTAGTTGAGAACAAGTTCTCATTTACAACTGCGACCTGGCCAAGATAGAGCAAAGCAGTGCAACACAAACAACACAGAGTTACACATGGAATAAACAAGCGTACAGTCAATAACACAATAGGAAAAAAAGAAAGTATATATACAGTGTGTGCAAATGGCGTGAGGAGGTAGGCAATAAATAGGCCATAGTAGCGAAGTAATTACAATTTAGCAAATTAACACTGGGGTGATAGATGAGCAGACGAAGATGTGCAAGTAGAAATACTGGTGTGCAAAAGAGCAGAAAAGTAAATAAAAACAATATGGGTATGAGGTAGGTAGATTGGGTGGGCTGTTTACAGATGGGCTGTGTAAGCGGCAGAGTCGATTTCCGCGCTTATAAACCCAGGGCCGTTACACTATAATACGAATTTTAATTTGTAACATAACATAACATACGAAATGGGTGATGGACATCCACAAATTAATACATAACATATGAAACGGATGGAGCGTCTCGGATGGATTCACGTAAATAATTATATGAAAGGCCCTGACACCAGGTTGGAGCAAAGTGTGTCATGGCCTTTAATGTGATTCTTGAGACGTTGAACACTTATGGTAAAAAAAAAAAAACTGTTTTATATTACATTGTGTAATCACCAACAAACTATCATGGTCCAAACACACCAAGAAAGTCATGAAGAGAGCACAACAACGCCTTTTCCCCCTCAAGAGACTGAAAACCTTTTGCATGGGTCCCTAGATCCTCAAAAAGTTCTACAGCTGCACCATCGAGAGCATCCTGGCTGGTTGCATCTCCGCCTGGTATGGCAACTGCTCGGCATCCGACCGTAAGGTGCTACAGAGTAGTACGTATGGCCCAGTACATCACTCCGGCCAAGCTTCCTGCCATCCAGAACCTACAGTACCAGTCAAAAGTTCCTTCCAATGTTTTTCTTTATTTATACTATTTTATACATTGTAAAATAATAGTGGAAACATCAAAACTATGAAATAACACATGTAGTAACCAAAAAAGTGTTAAACAAATCAAAATATATTTTACATTTTATATTTGAGATTCTTCAAAGTAACCACCCTTTGCCTTGATGACAGCTTTGCACACTCTTGAAATTCTCTCAACCAGCTTCATGAGGTAGTCACCTGAAATGCATTTCAATTAACAGATTAACAGTCAATCCGTACATTTTCAAGAACTTTGAAAGTTTCTTTAAATGCAGCCACAAAAACCATCAAGCGCTATGATGAAACTGGGTCTCATGAGGACCACCACAGGAGAGGAAGACCCAGAGTTACCTCTGCTGCAGAGGATAAATTCATTAGAGTTAACTGCACCTCAGATTGCAGCCCAAATAAATGCTTTGGAGTTCAAGTAACAGACACATCTCAACATCAACTGTTCAGAGGAGACTGTGAATCAGGCCTTCATGGTCAATTTCTGGAAAGAAACCACTACTAAAGGACACCAATTGGCTCCTGAGTGGCACAGCGGTCTAAGGCACTGCATCTCAGTGCAAGAGGCGTCACTACAGTCCCCAGTTCGATTCCAGGCTGTATCACATTCGGCCGTGATTGGGAGTCCCATAGGGCGTACGGGTTAGGCCGCGGTATGCCGTCATTGTCAATAAGAATTTGTTCTTAACTGAATTGCCTAGTCTAAGGGTACATTTGTATTTATTTTTTTTCAAAAAGAAGAGACTTGCTTGGGCCAAGAAACACGAGCAATGGACATCAGACCGGTGGACATTTGTCCTTTGGTCTGACGAGTTGAAATGTGATATTTTTGATTCCAACCACTGTGTCTTTGTGAGACGCAGAGTAGGTGAATGGATGATCTCCGCATGTGTGGTTCCAACTGTGAAGCACAGAGGTGTGATGGTGCTTTGCTGGTGACACTGTGATTTATTTAGAATTCAAGACACACTTAACCAGCATGGCTACCACAGCATTCTGCAGCGATACGCCATCCCATCTGGTTTGCGCTTAGTGGGCCCATTATTTTCAACAGGACAATGATCCAACACACCTCCAGGCTGTTGTAAGGGCTATTTGACCAAGGAGAGTGATGGAGTGCTGCATCAGATGACCTCACCCCATTTGAGATGGTTTGGGATAAGTTGGCCCACAGAGTGAAGGAAAAGCAGCCAACAAGTCCTCAGCATATGTGGGAACTCCTTTAAGACTGTTGGAAAAGTATTCCAAGTAATGCCGAGTGTGCAAAGCTGTCATCAAGGCAAAGGGTGGCTACTTTGAAGAATCTAAAATATTTTTCAATTTCTTTAAACCTCTTACCCTTTTTTCCATTTTCACCTAAAATGACATACCCAAATCTAACTGCCTGTAGCTCAGGACCTGAAGCAAGGATAGGCATATTCTTGATACCATTTGAAAGGAAACACTTTGAAGTTTGTGGAAATGTGAAATGAATGTAGGAGAATTTTAACACAGATCTGGTAAAAGATAATACAAAGGGAAAAATGTGTTTCTTTTTTTTGTACCATCATCTTTGAATTGCAAGAGAAAGGCCATATTTCCAGCCCAGGCGCAATAAAGATTTTGGCCACTAGATGGCAGCAGTATGTGCAAAGTTTTAGACATTCAATGAACCATTGCATTTCTGTTCAAAATGTTGTAACACTACCTAAATGTGCCAAATTGGTTTATTAAAAACTTAAATGTTCATAACTGTGCACTCTCAAACAATAGCATGTTATTTTTTTACATTTTAATAGCTACTGTAATTTGGACAATTAAGTTAGATTAACAAGAATTTAAGCTTTCTGCCAATATCAGATATGTCTATGTCCCGGGAAATTTCCTTGTTACTTACAACCTCCTGCTAATCACGTTAGCTCAACCGTCCCGAGCCCAATACTATAGAGGTTAACACTATTATTGGTTACTACATGATTCCATGTGTTATTTCATAGTTATTCTACAATGTAGAAAATAGTAAAAAATAAAAACCCTGCAATGAGTAGTTATGTCCAAACTTGACTGCTACTGTATGTATATATATATATATATATATAAATAATACACACACACACAGTTCACTATCTATGCTGTCACTTTACCCCTACCTACATGTACAAATTACCTTGCCTGTACCCCTGCACATTGACGTGGCACTGGTACCCCCTGTATATAGCCTCATTATTGTGTTACATTAGTTTATTTCGTAAATATGTTCTTAAAACTGCATTTTTAGTTAAGGGCTTTTAAGTAAGCATTTCACAGTAAGGTCTACTACACCTGTTGTATTTGGGGCACATGTGACAAATACAATTGACCCCCCCCCAATCTTACAATAAAAATAAACAATACTTTATTACATTTTTATTTAGGTCCCAAAAAAACATATCAATAATATTAAGTCAAAAAACAAAAAAAATAAAATAGCTATCATTTCCACAGTGTCCAGGGGTCAGCCTGTAGAAACGCTGCAAGTCCATATATATATATGTATGTATGTATATATATGTAAAGAGCCGTGGTTTCAAGCTTGGGCGCGTCATCTTCTGCTGTGCCGATCAGGAATGTAGAGGTGATGGGGTTCAGGGGGGGGCGGGCAAGCCTAAGCCAGGCTACTGCTGCGACATCTGTAGAAAGAGAAATGAACAATCCACATTACAAAGGTTGACAAGACTCGTGAACAAAACACACACCTCTTTGGGCTGAGCGCTTACTTGCTGTTGTTGAGGCTGTGGTTCGGGGCCTCTGCTGGCCAGGCGGCTCAGGATGTTCCTCTCGGACATCTGGAGTCTCACTGCGACGGGGGGTATCCGGGCGATGGTTGCCGGGAGACGGGTGACATCTGCCTTCATGTCACTGAGAAGCTCCTCCAGCTGTTTTAGCACTGAGAGGGAAAAGAGTGAGAACCTGGAAGTGCTTGCCAACTTAAATCTTCAACTAAGCCTCAAGGTACTTCAGGTTAGGTTGATAACGTATTATGGTCTGTTGTCAGCAAAGAGATTATCCTTCCCATTCCTTTACACAGGGTCACGTTCAGTAGGCACAAAATGGCTGGGGAAAAACTCAGAAACAAAATGTAAAAAAATGGGAAGGTATCACCCAGAACAACTTAATTTAAAATTGTCCTTTGCCCCAAACATTTCTAGTGTGCCCTAACGAACTCGACCCAGGCGTACTAGGCGAATGCAAGCAGGCTAGCTACCTTTGTGCAGGACGGCGTTGGCAGGCTTGTTCCCCGACATGGACTCCTTGCTGAGGTGTTGGTGGGACTCGGCCAGACACTCCACCTCGCTGAAGCGCGTGTTGAGGGCCATGGAGGGGTGGGAAGGGTCCTCCGACATGTTGAGGTAGGCCGCCCGGCGCAGCTGCTCCTCGATCACCAAGGCCTGCTCCAGCAGCTAGTGGGAGGGAAGGAGGAGATGGGGTAGGAAAGGAGGAGAGGAAAGGGGGAGAGGAGATGGGGAAGGAAAGGAAATGGGGAAGGAAAGTAAATGGGGAAGGGGTGGTTGAAAATACATGAATACAAAACGCGCGGCGTGTACACGGAGCAGAACAAACCTGTATATTATAAGAGTGAAAATGAGAACTGCTGACAAACTGTACTAGAAAAGTTGGCTTAGAAATGACGCTCATAAAAGGATAAATGGCTAATAAAGGACTTTGTACCTTAAACCTCCTGGCCAGAAACTTGTTTTTGATCTCCAGGAAGTTGCCTCGGTTCATCTCAGCCTTGAAGGGCTCGTTGAGGATGGCGTACTTCACATCGTTCTGGATGTCCTGCCAACGCGCGTAGCCGTGTCTAGGGGGCGCCAGAGTCAAGGGGAAAAGCAAAACAAGCCCCACTGTTTGTGTTATGACCAATACTGACCTAATGTATGTGACCTTTCACTAATACTTGAAGCTGGTCATAGTTCATAGAAATGTTCAGATCATGCTACAGGCAGTCCACCCTGGAGGCAATAGTCGGTCAAATGTTACTGGTCAAATGTTTAAGAGAAAGACTTGACCGTAAATCATTGAGTTCTGTCAGTTGGAATGCGCAGTCCTAATGTTTGTTTGCAAAGAGCCACAGTGGGCAGCCTAGTAAGTCAACACTGGTATAAAAGGATACTGTATTATGCCAGCAAGCAGCCAGTAGTCGTGGCGACGGTGCCAGATCTCGTTGGTCTTCTTGGTGACGGTGGCGGCCCTCTCCTCGTTCTGCCACAAGGAGTGCAGCTCTGTATCAGAGAGAAGAGATTGTTAGTGATTCCCTGTAACAATTGAGACTATTGAAAATGCAGTTTAGTCCAAGAGTAGCGCTTAACCATGTTTGAAACCAACCAAAACTCAGTTGAGACAGAGTTGAGATCTGGGCATGCGTGTCCCTCGACACTCCAGTCCTCTTACCTGTGAATCCTCCGTCGGCGATGTTAAACATGAATCTTGTCTTAGCTTTCTTCTTCTCCTCACTGACTCCGGCCGCCGCTCCCTCCTTCAAACTGTCCCCGTTCTGCAGCTTGGCCGGCTCCTCCACCTTCACTCCATCCTTCTCCTCCTTTTGCTCTGCAGACAGAACGAGACAGAACAAATAAAAATGGGGCCAAAGAGAGAATGGCGTGAAGCAGAAACGTTGACCAAACATCGACCAAGGCACCGAACCTACAGTATGTTCTTACTGCAGTTTGTTGATTGACAAGGGACAAAACGAGAGCGAATGATGGACGAGCTACCTTTCTTTTCCTCTGAGGCAGGAGTGGTGTCCATCTTTTCGATCTTCTCTTCTTTCTTATCTTCTGCTGCAAATCCATGAAGAGAAAGAGGGGGAGACATTAGCAAACAAGTGTAATAGAAATGGTACTATGGGGAAAAATAGTACTGAGCCATATTCTATTATGACATTGACAGAAAAGTTCACCTTTGGCCTCAGAGTCTTCAGATTTGACCTCCGACACGTCCGTCTTTTCCTCCGCTGCTGGAGACTTGGTCCCCTCTCCTCCCTCAGCACTCTTCTCCGGAGTCTCTCCATCCTTCTTTTCCGCCTCTCCGTTTGTAGGCTCGTCTGTTTCCATGGGCTCCTCTTCCTCTTTTTCCTTTGCTTTCTCTTCAGGGGAAGGGGTCTTCTCATCCTCATCAGGGATCGCAATTATCTGAAAGAGAGGGGAAAGAGATTCATTGGAGCCTGAAGCACAGAGAACTAACTAAGTATAACCATTCTGGAAAAGGAGTTCCATCTCCGACTTCACAACAATGATATACTGTAGTATCAATACCCAATGTACAGGTATGATACATTGGGTGGCTTTGGTTGTTATCCATTGCCCTATTCTAGTCTATTGACCAATGTAGATCAAATTCTTTACCTCTGGGTCTTCCGTCTTTCCGGACTCCTTCTCCCCCTCACTGTCTTTCTTCTCTTCTTTCTCACCATCCTTCACAGCATCCTCAGTCCTTGAAGGGTCGTCTGCTAAACCGACAGATCATCCTCTTTAATCCACCTTCCACATCTCTAAGTGTTGATTGACAGTTACACATTTTACACACCAAGCACTCTTATTCTAGGGTGGTTTCACTAAAACCAGCATAGCAGCAGCGCATGGGCCAGAGTCCTGGAACAGTGAGAGGGTGTGGAGGTGGGGCAGTTGGTTTACCTGGGGCGGGCGTGTTGGGTTGCGTGTCTGCGGGTGTGCCTGTGGAGGGAGTTTTGGGGGCTGGGGAGGGTCGAGCACACAGAGGAGAACAGGGGTTAAAAGCATTATCGCAGGAGAGGGTCTACTTGCAGAAATGGGGGGGGGGGGGGTTGCAGCTGCAGCGGCAGCAGAAAAAGACAAATTGTCCATAAGGAATGCAGAAAGAGCAGGGATCAGGGAGAGGGTTGTGGAAGAGGGCGTAGCGGTCTGTACCTGTGGCGGGTGTGTTGGGCTGTGTGTCTGCAGGCGTGCCCGTGGAGGGGGTCTTCCCTGGGGAGTCGGGGTGGGCTCCAGCTGCAGCGGCCGCAGCCTTTTTACTCTCCTCCAGCTCCATCATCCAGGGCATGGACCACTGGCCGTTGACGTGCTCAAACTCCTGGACCTAGTCCAAAACATGGTCAGAACGCAGCCAGGACAGATAATGAAACACAGGGTCGTACATGATCATGAGACCAGTATTCCGTTAAGACGTTGACTTAAAAAGTATGACAGTTGAATTGATCGACTATCCCAAACAGGAACTGGGCTTCACCTTCTTACGGATCAGTGACATCACGCCGATGCGGGTGAGGACGTGTTGCCGCGACAACCCTTCGCGTGGGACGCCGTCGGCGAAGGTCTCGGCTCCATCTGCGCCGGGTTCGCACAGGTGCCTCATGAAGAGCGAGACATACGCCCTGAGGGAGACAAAGAAGGAAGAGAGATGAGTGGATCTGATGTAAAAAAAAAGGGACAAATTCAACAAATATCAGGGCATTACCATTTACACTATAACATGTTAGTTACTCACTTGAACTCTTTCTCAGCTTTCCCGCGCAGGTCTCTGACCAGCCACTGGGTGGTGAAGGCGTCCTGAGGAGGCATCCCGTAACGCATCACTGCATTCAGGAAGGCCTTCCTCTGGCGAACGTTGAAGCCCAACACCTGAACACCAGAGAGGCAGTGTTAGTGTCGAGTTAACAGGTAGTCTTACAGATCGACCCCCAACCTCTAACTATTTCTGTACAAGCCAATTGAATGTCAGAGACAAGTGGTGGGTAGGCCCATCTGTAGATAACCTAAATTGAAAACACATTCAGAATCATGCAGAGCATTGGTTCAGAGTGCAGTGATTGATGGACATTGACAGCTGACCTCAATGTTGCCTCCCACTCTGGCCAGCAGGGGGGGCAGTGGCTTGTCCCTGTCGCCCCGCATGCCTTTCCTGTTGGGTCTGCGAGAGTTGGCTGCACCGCCAGAAAAAAGGAAAACATGAAAAGTTATTCTCTTAAGCTTCACAAACCACACACACGCGTTCTTGTAAACCCCACTGACAGGGACACAATCTCTGTCCGCACACTCTCGCTTACCTTCTGCCCGCTCATCAAAGTCCTCGTCACCCTCCTCGGAGGCCACAGAGTAGTCAGAGTTGTTGTCCGATTGGTCATCCTGCCAATCCGCTTCGAGACAGAAAAAGACACGGGGAGCAATTTCAGTACACAGTCCAGAAACGTCTTTGAACTTCAGAAAAAATATATTAACATTCAAAGTAGGGGGGGGGGGGGGGATCTACAAGGAAATAGACTTTGAGTGAAAGGTTGACAAACAGACCAAGTACAGAGATCTAGCAGGAAACCACCGTCACAGATATGGGGTGATGTCTCAACTTGCCTACACACAATACACGCGGGCACTGCGTGGGAGTAGCTGACAAACCACACGTGGGACTTTGGTTAATCTAGTATGTCTATAGTTAGCAGGCAAGGAAAAAGGCACCGGTTCCCAACTCAAAAGAGGGAAGGGGTACAATAAACACAAACCAAGTAAGCACAACACACACACACACACACACAACCCCAATTCAGTCACACACTCCAACTCCTTATATCTCTTAGGGGACTAGAATAACAGAGTACAGTTTGTGGGGCGGGTGCCGGCATTTTCTTCCTCTTGGTGAGGAGCCTGAGATCATGGTGCCTTTACAATGCATTGTGGGTAGAGTAGTCCACACTATTGCAATGCATTGTATTCAGGTGTCAAAAGTTAGTTAGGGAAAGCTGTCATTCTAACATAAAAGGACGTGAACATATCTGCTCATCATATGTAATCCTGAATAGTTTGGATTGTTGTTGGGGATAGAATATCACATATGTTAAGATTTACCAGGCTTTCTGAGGTTTGACGCAGAGCCTTGCTGAAGTGGTGAGGTAATGCAAATTGGATTAAAATTCAACATTTCCAACACAACTGTGACAGAGGCATGCCTCATGCAGGAGGTAAAGAAAATTCAAACCAGCCCCGGACACCACTTTGTTACTAAGGTTTCACCGGTGACGCTCACACAGGTACATACCTCCATGCTCCTACACACTGCATACCTCCATGCCTTCCCTTGCACACATCCACAAAGGGACACACACACACACATAAAAACATAAGTAAGTAAATAATGGCGTTGGCGCTTGTTGTTGTTACCCCGTCTACTACCTCGGTCCTCCTGGGATCCGTCGTTGTAGTTGACCTGCTTGCGGATGCGCTTGCCCTTGCCCAGGTTGCGGGCCAGGTCCTCCTGCTGCTGCTCATAGTGGTGCCTGAGCAGCTTCTCCCAGTAGTCTGGGTCGACACTCTCCTCCTGCTTGATGATCTCCCTCTGTACTTCCTCCTCCTGAGGGGAGCCAATAGCGAAGGAATATGAGTGAGTGAGACAAAAGGTGATTCATTGATCAAATCAAAAATTACATTGGTCACATGCGCCGAATACGATAGGTGTAGACCCTACTGTGAAATGCTTACCCACAAGCCCTTAACTTACAATGGAGTTCAAGAAGAGTTCAGAAAATATTTACCAAATAAACTAAAGTAAAACATTTCATAAAAGTAACAATAAATAACGAGGCTATTACATGGGGGTACCAGTACTGGGTCAGTGTGCAGGGGGGTAAAGGTTGGTCAAGGTCATTTGTAAATGTAGGTAGTGGTAAAGCGACTATGCATAGATAATAAACAGCGAGTAGCATAGCAGTGTAAAAACAAAAGGGGGGGGGGGGGGGGGTCAATGTAAATAGTCCGGGTGGCCATTTGATGAATTGTTCAGCAGTCTTATGGCTTGGGGGTAGAAGCTGTTAAAGAGCCTTTTTTAAAAACCTTGACTTGGTGCTCCGGTACTGCTTGGGTGACTGTGTCAAATTAGAGACACACACACACACGTCTGGGCTACAACAAAGCCACATAGGAGTCGACCTCCTAAAAATTTAAAATTGGAACTAAATCGCCTGCTAAGTGGCATATATGTCCAACAAACACGCTTACCGCCTCCTCCTCGTCCTTGACCACGTACTGGGCCACCTTGAAGGAGCCGAGGTACTCATTCATGCTCCCGATCTCCGTTTCCTCCGGGGTTTCGGACTCCTGGTTCCTGTCCAGCAGTCTGTCCACCGCCATGTCATCGTAGTGGATCACCTGGCTGTCCTCCTCCTTGTTCTCACCTGGGGGACATCACATTTACATTGTGGACATGCTCCATCTAAAAACATCAGCACACGTTCTAAACAGTATCATGTACGGCAGGGTTTCCCCAACCTCTGTCCTGCTCCCCCTCCTCGGTGCACGTTTTGGTTTTAGCCCTAGCAAATACACAGCTGATTCAAATAAACAACTCGTTAAGCTTTGATCATTTTAAGCAGCTGTGTAGTACTAGCACAAAAACCAAAAACGTGCACCCAGTAGGGGGCCCCGGGACAGATTATGGGAAAACCCCGATGTAAGGGATAATCAACGAGGGGCTATGCGTTCTAGGGAAAATAATGAACGACCCATAGAGCCCCGGGTTGAAGATCCGTTTTATACCATGGCTATAATTGAACACATTTGCAGGTAGAAATGTGTTCAACATCCACTGAAGTAGCTAGCAAGTTTACTAGATGGCTACTATAGTTGCCATGGTAACCAAACAGACTTGCTATAGTTTAGCTAACCAAACCATCAGTCCTAGCTTGTCATTATGAAAATCGAATTCAACAATGCCAATGTTTTCAATTCAACTTTTACTTTCAAAAGCAGCTCAAACATAGTTCATTCTTACATGTTCTATAGCCATTGAATTCTACCATGCGTTATTGGTCAAATATGCATGCTCAAGAATGCCCTTCAAGCCAATCAGAAACAAGCATTTAACAATGCCATGGTATAATTAAGCAAAAGCCAGAGGAGGTGTGATATATGGCCAATATACCACGGCTAAGGGATGTTCTTATGCACGACGCAACGCAGAGTGCCTGGACACAGCCCTTAGCCGTGGTATATTGGCCATATATCACAAACCTCCAAGGTGCCTTATTGCTATTATAAAACTTCTTACCAACGTAATTAGAGCAGTAAAAATAAATGTTTTGTCATAACCGTGGTATGTGATATACCACGGCTGTCAGCCAAATCAGCATTCAGGGTTCGAACCACCCAGTTAATAAAACGTTATACTGAACGCGTTATAAACATTGTCATAAACTTAATCTTGAACCAAATCTGTTATATACATCATTATGATGTCTTTAATCTCGGTTTACCCAGAACTAAAACCATGTGTAATTTGGTTAGATGCTCCATTAATTTCTAAGGGGGTGGGGGGGGAGTGGGAGACATGATAGAAATGTTGAACATTTCACCTAATAAGCAATAATAAGTAATAAACAACAAACTATCAGCTTATTTGACTGTTCGTATCTGCTGGCCTTTGCTCGTTTTCTGTTCACCTGCAACACGCTTCCAGTAACCTGCTGTGGGCAGGTAAAAAAAAGAAGACATTTTGTTTGCTAACTTGCAAGCCAAATGACTGGTGATCTGACAGATGAACAACTATCCACTCCATCCATCATCCCTCCATGTTTACCTTCTTTGTCCCCCTTTCCAAGCTCGTCCTTGAACAGCTCCTCCGTGCCGAACTTGAGGATGTCGTCCAGCTCCTGTTTGGACATTGAGCCCGTCTTGGAGCCCAGACCAGGACGCACCACCAGGTGGGTCAACATCATCTTCTTCTTGGCGACCTGGTGAGGGAGGGAACATGGGACATTTCAATGTCTGCACTTTCTTTCAGCCCATTTAGAACATAGAAATTAAATGAGTAGAGCTGACAGACAAGGCTCTGTTTCACACACACAACATTCATTGGATCCATCAAGAAAGTATAATTTCTATGATACAGATTTGTTGTGTTACGTTGTGAAGTTGCGGGAGAGGGGACAGGCTCTTTACCTGAGTGATCCTCTCCTCCACAGAGGCCTTCGTGACGAAGCGGTAGATCATCACCTTCTTGTTCTGTCCGATACGGTGAGCTCTGCTGAAAGCCTGAGATGAGGAAGAGGCAGAGAAACTGTATGAACCTTTCATCCTTGCAACCACCTTAATAAAGTTGATATGGAGGACAAGGAAACGGTAATGGCCCAATCCCAAATCGACCGCTAAACACGTGTGGAGATCTGATTGGATAGGCGTAAGCAATATGGTAATAGCTCCACTTGCCCTGATAGGCTAGGTGGAAGTTCCACCATATTGCTTAAACAAATCAAAATCTCTAAGTCCTTAGGACCTGATTTGGCCTATGTGTGATACCTGGATGTCGTTGTGAGGGTTCCAGTCTGAGTCGTAGATGATGACTGTGTCGGCGGTGGCCAGGTTGATACCCAGACCTCCAGCTCTTGTCGACAGCAGGAAGGCAAACTGGAGCGCTCCCGGGGCTAAGGAACAAAACAGACCAACCACTCAGACGAAAATCACTAAACATATACACAAACATGGATACAAAAGTATGTGGACACCCCTTCAAATTAGAGAATTCGGCTATTTGCTGACAGGTGTATAATAACGTGCACACAGCCATGCAATCTCCATAGACAAACATTTGCAGCAGAATGGCCTTACTGAAGAGCTCAGTGACTTTCAACATGGCACCGTCATAGGATGTCACCTTTCCAACAAGTCAGTTCGTCAAATTTCTGCCCTGCTAGAACGGCCCCGGTCAACTGTAAGTGCTTTTATTCACAGGCCTGGGCAACTCCAGTCCTCGGGGCCCTGATTGGTGTCACACTTTTACCCCAACCCCAGCTAACACACCTAACTCCAACTAATCATGATCTTCAGTTAAAAATGCTATTAGTTTAAAATCAGGTGTGTTTGCTTGGGATGGGGGAAAAGTGTGACACCAATCAGGCCCCCGAGGACTGGAATTGCACAGGCCTGTGTTACTGTGAAGTGGAAACGTGTAGGAGAAACAACGGCTCAGCCGTGAAATGGTAGCCCACACAAGCTCACAGAACAAAAGTGTGTAAAAGTTGTCTGTTCTAGGTTGCCACACTCACTACCGAGTTCCAAACTACCTCTGGAAGAAATGTCAGCACAAGAACTGTTTGTCGGGCCATGGCGATAATCTAGTGGCCGTCCATGGTTGCAATAGGCCCAATGAATTCAGGAGTATTGATTTTGTAATTATGTTTGAGCATAAAAACACAGCATTAGTCATGGCAAAACGCATAGAATTGCAGGAAATTTGCTTTAAAACAGCAACAACAAAAAATGTCAGCTTCATGGAGAAACATGTAGAATAGCAGTAATGGAAACAATTTTTTTTATCTGCACCACCAAGATGGGGCTGTTTCTTGCCCGGGGACCGGAACAAATTCAGACGCACCGACCACCACGGTGTGATCCAGAAGAAACCCGGCTTTCTACATCAGCTATTATCTATATCAATCCCTTTCAATATCAAACAACGATAGGACATATACCTCTAAAGACTCAACTATATAATACTCACTCTGAAACTGCAGTATACACAGTGATATAGTCGAGTGTGAATGAGGAAGTCTGTGGGGTGAGCCTCACCGTTGAATCTGTCGATGGCCTCCTGTCTCATGCCCCCGGTGATGCTTCCGTCGATACGCTCGTACTTGTAGCCCTCGTTCTCCAGGAAGTCCTCCAGCAGGTCAAGCATCTTGGTCATCTAATACAGAGGGAGTGAATGGGCGGTGAGTAAACAAATGAAATTGATGCACGAGAGGCAAAATAAATGTCAATCTATAAAATAATCTACAAGGGTAAGCAGTGTCCATGTGTATGTCTGTGTGCTTTTTGTGTCTTTAAGTGTCTGTCTCCAAGATCTTTGAAATGGTTGAATTCTTCAAGATGTAATGCAATTTGTGAATTCAAATAAAGTATTTAAAATGTGAGTGTTGGGTAACTAACTTGAGAGAAGATGAGTACTCTGTGCCCTCCGTCTTTCAGCTTCCTCATCATCTTCTGCAATAGAGTCAGTTTCCCGGCAGACTTAGTGAGGGCGCTGCCGTCGTACATCCCATTGGGCATCTTTGGGGCTTCCTGTTTGGGGGAACCAATCAAGAGTCAGAGCCTCAGTTATGTAGAGCAAAAGACTAAAGTTAAAATGCATATTATATCTAAAACTGAAAATACAACCCCCCCATCCCCCCCACACACACTTATCCATCACAATAGCATGGTCCATTCTCAGTCAACAACATTGGTATGTGGGTCGTACCATAGCTGCCACAGGGAAGAGGTAGGGGTGATTGCAGCACTTCTTGAGGTCCATCACCACATTGAGAAGGGATACTTGGTTCCCACCACTTCGTGTGTTCAGGGCCTCAAAGTTACGGGTGAGGATGAATTTGTAGTACTTCCTAAAAAGATGAGGGAATAAGAAACACTTTATACCACTTCCCCAGTCCAATTTTATTGTAAAGTTCTCATGAGTTGAGTATCCCAAGGGAAGACTGTGTTTAATTAAGTAGTCTTGGGAAGATAACTAATCATTCTAACTATATATTTGATCACATCACCTTTTAGCCAATAAATGTGGGTTACCACTATTCAATCTACCCTCTTCACTACATCCTATCCCTCCTTTCCCAGGTTCACTCACTTCTGCATGGGGCTGAGCTCCACCCTGACGATGAGCTCCGTCTTGGAGGGCATGTGTTTGAAGACGTCAGCCTTCAGTCTCCTGAGCATGTGGGGTCCCAGCATGTCATGCAGCTTCTTAATCTGGTCCTCTTTGGCGATGTCAGCAAACTCTTCCAGGAAACCCTCCAGGTTACTACACGGAGAGAGGAAGATGCAGGGAAGTAAGTGTTAATTCGAAATGACACAACGACAAGGTTCCAGTTTAACAAAGTTTACTCTACTATATGAACACACTACAAGTAGCCATTACACTCAAGGCCAGGTCCAACAACCACTAGACTTCCTGCGCATGCGCACTTTTGACTGAGTGATAGCCCCGTAATAACAGAAATACAGGGATACTTAAAACATGAACTTAACAATCTCCCCCTTTTCTTTAAAGACAAATAAAACATCAACAACATAACAACATAATTAAATGTCCAAGTATTATTCAAGATTCCCCATTACAAATGGGTTGTGTGACAGTTTTTATTTGTATTACTCAAGCTGCCACTTTCCATTACTGAGAGCCTGTAGGAGCACAAGACCGGATGCTCCTTTTTTAGTCAGACAGTCAGCAAGCTTTTCCTTTGTGGTTGACCACAGAATCCGCTGGATTCTCTGTGCTTGAATAAGTTCCTTGATGCTGCTAATCTCAAAGTCTTTTCTCTGACAGACTTGGTTGACTTCCCAGCATCAACTAATGAGTAGTTGACAGTGACACAAACTACAGGTAGAAAGTGCCGTTTTGTCCCACCAGTGTTAACCTAGCGAAGCATCACTGAAGACAACTAGTTTCAAAGAGTCATCTTTTCCAACATGCTGAAACTTTAGTCACTTTTTGTGATTTCAGTTTACGAACAACTTTGTTTGCCTCATGAATGGTTTGTACAGTGGCGTGTTTTGTGTTAGATGCCAAGTTGCAACCATCAAACCAGGTCTACTCTGTCTCGCAGCCCATAAAATTTGTCCTATCTTTGACCTCAATTGACCAGCTTCAATTCCACAGAGGGGAATTCCTTTGTACGGCTCTTGAAGAATCCATGTGGATAGGTTGAAGATTCTTGATATAGCTCTCCTGTTGCATCAGTATTTTTCCATCAACTGTAATAAACTCTATGCCAACATAACAAAAATCATGCTCCTCACGGCCAACCTAGAAAACAGCTTTGAGGTGTGGAATCACAGTTGAAGCAAAGGTCTGTGAGCCACCCCAGATAAAGTCATCAACATGACAGGCAAGTACTCCAGTCACATTGCAGTCTTGATCAAGCCAATAGAAGACTGCGGGATCCACTTGTGACATTTTTCCACCTGTATTCAGCATTGTTGCCTTGACTTTGTTGTACCAGTAGAGTGATGCATCTGCCAGTCCATACACACCTTTTTTTTTTCCCCCACAGTGTTCCTTCGCTTTTAGCTTCAGGCGGAGGTCGGATGTGAATGTCCCTTGACAGCTCTGTTCCCTGCAAAAATCCAGATTTGATGTCTATGGAATTAAGTTTCCATTTTTTCTGGCAGATCACTGACATCAACAATCTGAGTGACTCTGAGGTGCATGTCGGTGAGTCTTTTGGGAGTTCTTTAGCAGCCAGCTCCTCAAAACCTCTAGCCACTAGACGTGCTTTGGGCACTATTCCAGTTAAGGATTCTTTAAGGGTACACACCCACCTTGTTGAGACGCACTTTTGGCCAATGTCTTTGACTTCCTCAAACACTCCATTTTTCTTCCAATTACTGAGCTCATCTAGCTTAGCTGAGTCAAATGACACGTCCTTTGTTTCAAGTACATCATCATTTTGAATGTCATTCTGTTTTTCTCGATTTTCCATTAGTTCAATTCTGATATTATCTACAAGTGGCAGGTCAGCTGACCCTGTTGTACCAGAAAGTGTAGCTGGTTCAGAGTACTGCAAGTTGTACCAGCTCTTGTGTTTTGCTTTTCCTGCTCGTCCAATGACGGTTGCTGTATGTGGAATACCACTTTCTCTGTCCGTGTATTTAACAGTTTGTCCAGTTTTCAGATTGGAACAACCATGTTCTCTTAACACATGTGGCTGTTGAATGTTTTCCTCATTTGAACGCTCAACAGTATTACCTGTGGCATGGTTGAAAGTCTCTACTCCATTTCCTGTGTCAGTTTCGGTGTCCATATCATTGGATGCGACATCTGGTAGGTTTGTGTCTGTTACTGTGTCCTTTTTGTCATTTTCATTAGGAGACTGATTCTCAGCAACAGCCCCTCTATCTTGTTGATCATTTACTTTCCGCAATCTTGAGTGATGCACCCTGACAATCATGCCTCCGTGCCTCACAAATATCACCACACCATCTTGACCAATGACTACTCCCGGTCCTTTCCACTCTTGACAGTCAACTCGTTTGTAGTACACTTTGTTTCCAGTTTCGTACTTCTCATCATCATTATTCCCTGAACTGCTGAGTAACTTCTGAAGTCTGTCAACTGTATCATGTCCAAACTGTTTGTAAAGCTTTAACAATACTTTGTGTTTTTCTTTAGTGCTCATGTTCTCTGTGACTGTCAGAATCTTCATGTGCTCTGTGTCAGTCAGAATCTCAATTTTGCATGGAGTCTGTGTGATGTCTTTGTCTAAAATGTTTACACAATAGTGGCCTGAGAAAGTAAGTTCAAGAGTCACTGGTTGTTTAAACATCACTGCCTGGTCATTTTTTATGTCTAGTACAGCCCCTGCCTTCTTGAGGGAAGCTTTGCTTAATAGTAAGGGAATATCTGTAGGGACCACCTCTGTTTCAATGTGACACTTAGTCTGACCAATTTTTGCTGGTATCTTAACTCTCTTGGTAGAATGGACAATTCTCCCATCTCCAAATTTGAAAGCTCTGTTGCTTGGTGTGTCAATCATATTTTGTACTTCTTTCATATTTAGTTCACTGACATAGCTATCAAGCCATTTTGCACCACACACTGTCCGTGTACATGCAGTATCAATCACAGCAGATCCTAAGGATTCAACTATAAAACTCTCAGTATCAAAAGCAGATTCATTTGAAAACAGTGTAATGTTACACTGCTCTATCTCTGTGTTTACATGTTCCTCTGTTAGTTTAACTTGTTCATTTTTATGAGGGCAGTCTTTAACCCAATGGTAAGTGCTTTGACAAATTGCACATTTCGATCTCCTTCCAAATTTGTCCAGTGGATTTGTGCCGGGAAATGGCGCCCTCTTCTGGTTGTCTTGAGAACGTGACTTGTTGGCGCCTTTTCTGTGCTGCTCGGTGTAATATGCTGCGTCACTCACTTGCATTCCATCTGTTATTGGCGCGACAGACGTCTTCTCACCAAATATTCTTTTTAGTCCCGACTTCATAGATGCAAAAGTCAGCACAGTACAAGCAGTCAAAGCCAACTGTTTCTCCCTACCATCTAGACAAGCAGTATCTAGTAACTTGAACGCTAACACTGCATCTGGGAGAACCATGTCGTACTTGCGCATTCTATTGTACCTCTGTTCGAAATCAATGATGTAGTCTGCCATTGCCACCGAAATATCTCTCGTAACACTGTCAAAGTTTGAATATGCCTCGTAGGCAAGGTCTTTCTCTTCTTTGAGAAATACAGAATCCAGTGCTGTGATCAAAGTTCCCATACCGTTATCCTTGTTCAAATCCTCAACGGATATTTCCAGTGCTGTATCTCTCGCTCTTCCCTCGAGATAATACCACCGCAAGTGCTTGCTTTTTCGCGTCCAGATTAGTAACCCGTGTCCAGATTCCCAGTTCATTTTTCCAACTTTCGTACGACCTCTTCTCGTCGAAGCGAGGTGGCACGTTGTAGTTAGAAGCCATCCTCTGCTACCAATGTTAACTTGAAATGACACAACGACAAGGTTCCAGTTTAACAAAGTTTACTCTACTATATGAACACACTACAAGTAGCCATTACACTCAAGGCCAGGTCCAACAACCACTAGACTTCCTGCGCATGCGCACTTTTGACTGAGTGATAGCCCCGTAATAACAGAAATACAGGGATACTTAAAACATGAACTTAACAGTAAGTAACGGTTAACTCTATAATAGCTGGTCTAAGATGCGCGTGGTGTGATACAGGTGACGTGAAGTGGTCGTTGGGATTGAGTGGGGAGTAATGTTTGGAGAGTAATGTGGTCAGAATGTGTACACACACCTGAATCGCTCTGGCGTGAGGAAGTTGAGGAGGTGGAACAACTCTTCCAGGTTGTTCTGTAGAGGTGTACCGGTCAGTAGCAGCTTGTGCTGGAGAGGATAGTTGTTCAGCACCCTAAAGAACTGGACGAGAGAGAGAGAAACCTGTTACTAAACTAAAAAAAGGCACACATGAATTTCTCAATGGTACCTTCAGCCATAACAGTTTAGGTGGAGTTTCATTGTACTTAATACAAAATCAGGATATCCAAATAACAAGACATTTAAATTTGGGATGCCTCAATACCCTTACACTTCCAAATGTATATTTTTCCCGAATAAAGGGAATATGTTGCACATAACAGGTAGACTACCTCTCTAGCACAAGCTCTTTAAGCCCTCACCGTAGACAGGTTATAGGAGCCGTCAACTCTAATCTCTCACCTTGGACTGGTTGTTTTTGAGCCTGTGGGCCTCATCGACCACCAGACAGGCCCAATCTATGGAACCTAGGATGGCCATGTCGATGGTGATCAACTCATACGACGTCAGCAGCACATGGAACTTCACCGATGAGTCTTTCTACAAGGCCACGGGGACGGTTAAAAACGTGACACACACACACACCAGCATATCATTGAAGGAGTGAGCTTATCGTGACATATTGACAAAGCAAGTACTTCCTTACTTCAACAGAAACACTAACTTTAGAACTGTCGTTTAAAATCAACAAAGTACATTTGATCAGTTTTCATTTTAACACACTTTCCCACTTTCATTCTCACCTTCATCTTAGAAGCTCTCTTGCCTCCGCGGATGGCGTTGTTCTCGAAAGAGAACTCGTTCTCTCTGATGACGGCTCTGCTGTCCTTGTCTCCTACATAGGTTACCACGTACATGTCCGGGGCCCACATCTCAAACTCTCGCTCCCAGTTAATGATGGTGGACAGGGGGGCGCTCACCAGGAACGGGCCCTTGGAGTGACCCTGTGAGGGGGGAAAGAAAAAAGGTTCCATACAAATGATCTTCTTTTTAATGTATGGCCCCAGCGGGAATCTAGCCCACTACCCTTGGTGTTGCAAATGCCATGCTTCACCAACTGAGCAACAGCTAATTTAATAAAGAAATATAATTTTTCATGTAACATTCAAACATCTATAATTCTAATGTAAATACATGGTGTTGTCAAAGGCGTTGCAATCTACACCCCGACCAATAGGTGGCAGTAGTCTCCATGTGATCACCC